>NW_015114938.1:0-7660 GCF_001443285.1 Poecilia latipinna
TGAATTGATACTGGTTAAATTTATTTCAGCTCTAAGTATTTAATATCTAGGTGGTTTTATGGGAATGTGGATCTTTCAGATCAATTTGAGAAGCAATTTTGATAGGTAAACTTAATTTTATTGTCATGTAGCGCGGGGCTAATGAGGCAATGAAGCTTCAAGCTGCTTTGCCACATAGAGACCGAGCACGCTGTGCTCAGGCAACACAGCTCGGGGTGTTATTGTCTCTCATCACTCCCTGATGTCTCGTTGCAGAAAATCATTATCGTGAGTTAAAATTTTCACGAAAGTAAAATGTTCGTTTTTGTGGCGCTTCTGTTATTTTGAAGGGATATGTAAACGTTACTATAGTGACCAGAGTCAGAGAACGTTTGGGCAGTGGTCGAGGAGATGAGTAGAGCTTGTAAGTCTTAAGCCTGGTTTAGACGGCAAGATTTAAGGACTGTCGGCCGATTCTCCAAACCTCTGTGACCACAGAGCTGATAAAAGTACAACAGGTTCAATCGGTTCGTGTCTCCAGCCATAAGGCAGAAGCAACAAACCACACGAACCGATTCCAGTCACAAACATCACGATTCCAGAAGAAAATCCACAAAACCCCCAACATAGCTTATGGGGATTTAGAATGACCAAACACGGATGACGATGTAGAAACAATAGTGATAGTTTGTAGAGTCATTTTAAGAGATAAAAGACGTAACAAAAAGAAAAGGCGGTGGATAGACAGCGGGAGCAGCTGCTCTATTTGCTGCACTATGATTTGGAGGTGACTATATTTTTTCATAGTTAACATTTTTAACTGAATAAACATAAACATACATAATAGTGACCTTTACATATAATAATAAACATTTCCACATATCATCTCCGATATCCACCGGACTCACAGATATGTCAGCTGTTTGGGATTCCCCTCTGTTCTTACGTCACCACGCTTTCTGATTGGCTACCTGTCACATTCAACAGGTTGTGTTCTCGTTCCCAGTCAGGGAAAACCCCACAGGCTGCGATAAAAAGGCCTAGACAACCCAAATTGGGTATATTCAGGATTTAGCGGGAACACCAACATGCAGAAGCCTTATCTGACGGTTCACCACCCTTCCTCCCACCCCAGCTCCCCCCATCCTGGTCCGCAGCAAAATTTTCCAAGTCTTAACCGGTCCGTGGTAATAAAACGGTTGGGGACCACTGGTCTAGACTACAACTCTGCTATGTGGCTCCTTGGTTCCATCTCCTCCCCTGCTAGTTGGATTTCTTTCAAAATAAATGCCACTAGTGGCAAAAAAAAGTGAAGTTCATGCTATGTTAGGACAGAAGACAAGATGTTTCCATCCCTGAAATTATGATGCATTTTGACTAAAGGCCCAGAGGGTTAGAGTCCCAGTTAAACGGCGTTTAACTAAAGTCTTAGAGGTTGGAGTCCTTGTCAAATGGCGTTTTTGACTAAAGTCCCAGAGGGTTAGAATCCCAGTTAAACGGCGTTTAACTGAAGTCCTAGAGGTTGGAGTCTTTGTCAAATGGTGTTTTGACTAAAGTCCCAGATCGGGTTTGAGTCCCAGATAAGGATGGGGGTGTCGTCCCACCTGGTTGAAAAGAGGTGTGGGTTTTAATGTTATCTTTTTTAATCTTTTTTTATTCAAAATCTCTTTCTCTTTCTTACTGTTTATTCAATATCACATGCTGTTTTTTTTCTTTATGTAAAGCACTTTGAAATGCCTTGCTGCTGAAATGTGCTATACAAATAAAATTTGATTGATTCATAGAATCAAATATCTAAGTCTAAACTATGTTACTGCGGCTTTGCTCATTAAAATGGCACATTACTGATGTATTAAAATTAAATACGATCGGTACACTTAATGATATTAGCGATTAGGTATTATTCAGCAAGTACTTTTACTTTTAATACTTAAGTATTTTTAAAAGCCAGTACTTTTTTACTTTTACTTAAGTAAAATGTTAATGTGGTACTTTTACTTTTACTTGAGTACATTTTTGTCTGTGTATTTGTACTGTTACGTAAATTTTTTGAGTACTTTCTCCACCACTGATGCTCCCATCGAATGGCAGCCAGTGCAGTTAGCAAGAGGTTGATCAATCTAAGGAGAGGCTCAGCTCACTGCTGTCTCACCACCTGCGCTTCCGAGCATTTGAATGGGATATTGCGAAAATTAAGCAATTTTGAAGAAAAAAATAATCAAAATTGGTTAAGCTAAATGAACTTAACCAATTTACATCACTGATCTAAATATAAGTATATATTTAGATGTATATCTGATATATCTATCTATATTTCGATGTATGTCTAAATATAGATGTTCAGTGTACCACGGAGCAAAAAGATGAGGTTGTCGTTTCTCCCTATATCCAGTGGGTAGTGCAGGTTGCTACAATCAATAGTAGCAGCCACACAGGCAAACCCGCTAGACTGAAACAAATGCACCAAGTACATTTTGTTCTGTTGGCTGAGAGGTTACCAGGTGATGGTGCATTGTTGTTCCAGAAGCAAGCAGAAAATGTTTCTTAAGCGACCAGAGAGTCTGAGCAGAGCGCGAGGAATAGTTTTGAGTACAAGCACTACAAGCTTTGAGAAGAAATACATGACGCCCTGCTTTCAAAATAAAAATGTAAGCACAATATTAAGTTTTGAGAACAAAAGACATGAAATCCTGCTTTCAGACTGAAAATATGTGCTCTCGAATTATGGCAGAAAATTTCCCCTATACCAGACCTCTCACCAGATCCTGTTGAAGTTGTGGGTTAGAGTAGGAATGCCACTGATCTCAGGGACTGGAGTTCAGATCTGGTTTAAAAATGAAAGCATTAAATAGCAGAGCATATTGTTGGAATAATGTTTAATTAGGCTTGCACACTATGATTACACCAATTAAAAGTACCCATTTTTCTCTGTAGTCACTCTATGAACTCCAAACATGTTACACACTGTTGAATTGTGGAAAAGCAACAATTGCTGCTACTGCTTCTAAAATATCATTAATAGAGTTATAATCGTGTTGTGTGCATTATTTATTGAGATACACTTAGGGAAAATTTTTAAATACTCAGTTTTAAATGCTTATCATGCAGAACAATACACTTTTTTCTTCCTAGAGCAATTGGGTAGGTATAACAAAATTATAGGGCCAATATTGATATTAAAATATGAATGCTATTATTTTTTAATGCTTGGATAAATAATTCCAAGCATTATAAAAATATTTTTCCCTAAACTTTTGATGCTGTCTAAAAGCAACCACACTGCTTCTTTCCTTCAGTTAAACACTCCATAATCCCATATTGCATCATTATCACTGTCGCATAACTTAGCAAATGCCAAATCCCTAGCCCCTTCTCCTTCTGAAACACAAACGCTAATGGAAACAAGATGGAAATAAACATCAATTGTTAGTATCTGTTCAGTTTTTTTACAGACCAATCTTGATATGTTAAAAAAGCGATAAACATTGTTTATAATTTTTTTATACAGATGTTGATGCCGTTATATTGTGCATCACTACTATATAACATCTGCTTTACTAGAATCTACAGTTGGTTTGTTAATAAATGTGTTGCTCACCATCTGCAGTTTTAAAACAGAATTAGTATTATAAAAGTAACAAGTGCTGCTTCTTTAGATTCCTCAGCATGAGAGTCCGTGTTTTTTACAGCAGAAAATATTTCTGAACAGTCAGATTTTACCTTCTTGAAAGCTAGAGAAAAGGTGTAGTAGCTTTCCTTCAGACAGCTGAGAGGTAGTAGCAGAAATCAGTGGAACTGGGGCAATGCTGTATGACTTTAGTAGTTAATCTAGCATAAAAAAAGCTGTAAGAACAGACTGCCCTGTTCACATGGGATAAGCAATATCTGGGGATCTCGTGTAATAAATAAACTACAATGTGAACGTTTGCAGTTCACACTGAGTTGTGCAAGCAGAGCAAATGCGTTGAATTTAAAATGGACTCCTACCTTGATAAATTCTGTAAAGCATGGTGGCCGCCAGGCCTATACTACACTGGGGGGAAACCCTGAATAGTATGTGGACCCTACTCCCCTAGGTAAATCTATTCCTGTTAAAATAGGGCATAAATGGGAATTGTTTTAAAAAGGTATATCTTGACCAGGCCCTGCTTAGTTTCAACTTCGTAGTTTAGGTTGGAGGTGAGTGAAATGGAGTTTTCCTTTTTACTGTTTTAACAGTCTACTGAAGTCATGCTAGATGTCTAACAATCAGTTAGATTAATTGAAGTTCATATTGTCTGTCTGCACCAGACAATCTAGCAGAGTGTTCACCACTGTAGCAGACAATGTAAGTTCATACTGTCTGGTGCAGACAGACAATATGAACGTCACAGTCAGGACCTTTGACCTAGTGACATGGTTTTGACTGGAACATGTCAAATCAGTTTGAAGCTATATGTAGGGTTTTTCAAAGGTTGTGTGGTGGCTATGTGAAGTGCAATACCTACTTCCTCATATTGTCATAGAAAACGTTGCACAAACTGCATTTCTCAATGCAGTTTGCGAACTCTATTTAACTGAACTCTTCTCATCTCAATATCAGTAAACATTGTTTGTTCACATGCTGGATATATATTGAGCCAACAATCTGGACCCTGGACCTGGCCTCTGCAGTAACTCCCTGGGTCATTTCGCATTCTGCTGACATGTGCTCACTCTTCTCTGGGGGAATAGGTCATTATCAATAGGCATTTTTTTTACTGGCACTTTGTGCACTAACTGGGTGATGTGCAGTTTGGTTATTTTGCTCTACATATAAATATACTTGCATTCTGGCACTTTATTTTTTTAAACATGCAACTAGGCCTGTCACGATAACAAATTTGTCTGGGCGATTAATTGTCTCAAAAAATATTGCGATAAACGATAGTATTGTTTGAAGACAATTGTAATGGTAATGACATAATAATGCATGCAATATCCTACCAAAAATAGATACACTTTATTTTCAAAAGAACACAACACTGGAACTGGTAAACAAAATAAACAAAACAACCAAAAACAAAAATAAAATGGACTCTCAGTCTCCGTTAACAAAACATGCACTTGAATAAAAACCAAAGTGGAAATAAAAACTACATTCAACCAAAAGAGTACAGTTTATGAAGTCTGTATACTGTACTGCCCTTCAATAATCATTAGATTTAGATAAAGATGGGCATATCCGACTACCTGATCCAATAGTTCATGCCTCCCTTAAGCCCAGTTCACACTACACAATTGTTTTGCCCCGATTTTCCCCTTACGACAATCTTAGAAGGTCCAACGATCATCCTGTAGCGTTATGACCAGTGATGGCATTTTTACTTTGAAAAAGTAACTTTAATCGGATTACTGATTACTCCTTGAAAAAGGACCTTGGTTAGATTACTGATTACTTGATTTGAAAGGTAACTGAGTTACATTAAAAGTAACATTCTTAGTTACTTTCAGCAGCTGCTAACAATACCTGTGAAAATTACATTGATCTTTGCCAATACTTAATTGCAATTTATTTTATAATAGTTACATCAACAATATGTCTCCACATATATGGTTAAACTGAAGTAATTTGTGCATGTTTTTGTGTGTTACAGTATTGCCTGGAAAACTATAAATAGGATTTTAGCCCTCCCCGCCCCAGTCTCCAGGTTCTGCGTTACAGCCCTGCGTTTGCCGTCGCATCGCAGTACACAGTGCTACTCCTGCGGCTCCACAACTCAGATGTCCCGCTGCACAGATTTGTGACGCTTATCTTAATATTAATAATTGTAGTGGCGTTTAGTTGCACAACTTTACTGACTCGTTCATTCATGGCTGTTTTACGTTTATTGCGCTGTTCGTATTAGTCTCGATGTTTGCAGTTTTCTGGAGCGCAACGCGAGGTAATTCACAGGTATTACCTCGAGCAAGGGCATAGGAACGAGTCTGTCATTGGTGGGGACGCATATCGGAAACCTGACATCAGTAAATAGCTTGAGCAGAAATGTCATAAACAATTATGCCATCAACATATCAGTAATGCGTTACTCTAATCTGACCCTTGTTTCAGTAACAAGTATTCTAACACGTTACTATTTACAATCCAATAATCAGATCAAAATGATGCATAGGATAATGGCCATCATTCCAGGATGAATACTCACTTTATCATTTGCCTCACAACTAGCAAACTAAATACTCTGGTAGCACACACAGGCTAACAGATTCTGATATATTTTATTGGTCAATAGACATTTGATTATTGGTCAAAATGCATTGATATAATTTGACTGGCAATTGAACTGGTTCTACCTCTTTCTAAAACCAAAGTAGAAAACGGCTCATAAAATAGGACTCAGCAGTTTTAAACTCAATACAGCAGTTTGACCAACAAAAATAAAATCTAAAAAACAAGTTTTGTTCTTCTTGAACAACTCTCTACATCAGTGCAACAGTTTGATCTACAAAATAAAAAATACTTTTCACATCTAACAGACACCTTAGCCCCTCACTGTTAACTCAGTCTCACTTTCCAGCCCTGCATTCAGTAACTTACCAAAGATCCATGAAAAACACTGAGGCAAAAAGACTAAATGTTTTTTTCCCCCAATCATTTTCAGCCACAAACATTTAACGAAAATATCTACTGATATGTGTTTCTGTCTCTGCCTGCCTCTGACTTTCTGCAGCCTGATGTTCCTGCATGGATTCATGGATTTACAACAGACACTACAGTAATGTACAGTATCAGAATGTGAACTAAATATAAAAAGTATGTTTTTATCATACAGAATGAAAATTTAAACAACTTAATTTTCAGATGTATACATTATTATACATCTCAAATCTATTGTGTAGCAAAAATTTTCACTGATTTATTTTTAAACCTCTCCTCAAGCACTTTTCTTATCGTCTCCTAACCATTAACCTTATAGTATGAAAATAATTTTTAAAATATTGAATTGTAAGAAATCAACCCGACATCAGTTTTCACCTGTTCTCCTTTCTGGTCTTATTGTAATTAATATAATTTTTATATCTTCACACCCTGAAACTCCACCTGTATCTCCTATGCATTCCCTGACCTGCTCCTCTCATAATAGTTATTTAGTTTATTTAAAAATTTTAAATGGTTAAATCATATTTCAATAAATTAAATGAAGATCTCACCAGAGCTTCCTTCACTTTTCTTCAACATCATTCTAGCACTGCTGTTCTCCTAAATATCTAAATAATATAATATATAATATAAATAGTTGATCTTAAGTGGTCAAGTATGATCAGGTGTTGTGTAGCCATTGCTCACTTTAGATAATAAAGAGGCTCGTTTTGCTGCTGTTTCAATCTCATTATGATGAAATAAAACATTGTGACTAGAGTAACTAATTTTTAAACAAAGTTAACAGTAAAATTTTGGACATGTGACTCTTCCAGAATTAAAACGGCTTAGCCAAAAATATTTAGTTCTATATATGAAAGTAAACTGAGAACAAGATGTTATAAATGAGCGATATTCATGGCAAAATTCCTGACAGATCGTTTACCTCCTTCAAACGGAATTTCTCTGACTCAGTCTGCTGCTGTCTGCTCCTACCTTTACTCTGAGCCGGGCAAGAGCTCTGCTGAATGCGCTGTTGTGCGCCTTCAAAATAAAAGCATGCGAGTGGAAGACTTTAAAATT
>NW_015114938.1:10456-16654 GCF_001443285.1 Poecilia latipinna
ATCTAAATAATATAATATAATATAATATAATATAATATAATATGTAAATACATGTTAAGTGAACGAGTATGATCAGATGTTGCTCACTTTAAATAATAAAAAGGCTAATTTCGCTGCTGTTTCAGTCTCATTCTGATTAAATAAATCATTGTAACTAGACTAGCTAACTTTTAAACAAAGTTAGCAGTAAAATTATGGACATGTGACTATCCCAGAATTAAAACGGCTTAACCAAAAAAATGTAGTTCTATATATGAATGTAAACTGACAACAAGATGTTATAAACGAGCGATATTCATGGCAACATTCCTGACAGACAGTTTACCTCCTTCTAACGGAGTTTCTCTGCTGCTGCCTTTACTCTGAGCCGTTCAGAGGGGGGAGGGGCCGGAAGCGCTCTGCTCAATGCGCTGTTGTGCGCCTTCAAAATAAAAGCATGCGAGTGGAAGACTTTAAAATTCTAAGCAACTGCGGTGAAATTATTCAGGGGGACAAATGTGACTCTCTCCAATATTAGGGTGGACATGTCCCCCGTACCTCCTCCACTTCCTACGCCTATGACCTTTTGATATAGTGGGTTTTTATGGGATTTTCTGTCTGAAATCTGAATGTCGGGGAGAGAAATTGGTTTGTGTGTGGTGTGTGGCTGCACACCACACCTGGCACGAATGAACCCGATCGAACCCATTATATTTACGATTTTTTGTCGGCTAGTGTGTCTCTCAGGTTTTGAAAATGGGCCGACAATCAGCCGACAATTCTAAAATTGTGTAGTGTGAGCTGGGCATTACACTAAGGAAATAAGGAAGGGAGGGTCAGTGGAGAGCACTGGAGTTGAGCCTTATTCATTCACTGTCATCAATAGAAAGAGAAAAAGACAGGAAGAAATGATAAAGCCAATAAATTCAAATGAGGTTGATCATTTTCATTTATCGTGCGATTAATTGGTGTAAACCAATAATAAACTTTATTATTTTAATCCAAATGAAAAATAAAATTGGCACAAAACTGCAGCTCCATCATGAAGCTGACCACAGCTGCTCTGTTTCTCTCTCCTTTATTGCTGTTTGTTGTTCAGAGCAGCAAGCTGCTAGCGCTGTTAAAGCACAGTCATTCCAAAACCCTACGCATGTGTTCCTTGGACTGATTAAATTAAACTCGTATTGCTCCTCTGTCCTCAGCAGCTCTCTCATAGCAGTCTGTGATCCACAGCTAAAGTGTAATGTTGTTTGGAGTTTTCAATGATGTAAATCACAAGTCAGTCAAGTAATGTGGTCAGCTGTCAAATCAAATGGTTTCATTGCTGTACCTGGCTTGGTCCTGCTAGTACTGAAGTAGGTACAAAAATCTGAGAACAACCAGGCTGAACCATGCCAGATTTGCTAATGGAAAATGAATCTGGCTCATTATTATTATCATTAGCTTATTCCCATTATCAATTCAAGTAATGTAAAACTAGCAACGAGCCGGTACTGATAACCAGTCCGATACTTGGCTGAACATAGAAGCTCAAACGTTGTGACCCAATATCTTACCAGTAGACTATGTGCTTTTAGGTTTCTTCTTCAGTTTGAAACTCCTCATTGTAATCTGTCTAATGCCCGTCTCTTTGGTAAGTTCTTTTTGCAACTGGGATGTTTTATGTTGATTTGCTGAGGCTTTCTCTCCAAACCTCATTGTTTTGTAACAGTTGTCCTGTCCCTGAAAAAAATCGATGTTCTTGACATTACAAATAAAAAAACTAATTTATACAAAAAATTTGATGTTCTCTCATCATTATTAGCATCTAAAGTACAAATTAATATTTGTACTTTCCTAATGGAAAGTACAAAAACATTTGTACTTTCCATTAGGCTTCAATTACAACAGATCTCAACAAAGCTGAGATCTGCTCAGCTTTGTTGTTGCAGCTGAGCAGATCTTGTCCTATGCATTGTATCAAATATTAGTTGCCTGTCGATAACTAAGATCTATAGGCAACATTGTTAATTTCAAATAGTTTTACTGATGTCACATTAAAACTTCACATCACTTTTTTAAACAAATGTACAAGTGCATTTCAGGTAGAATGTAATAATAATTTCAGAAGGTTTAAATATTGTTAAATTATTTCAGTAATTAACTTCTGAAAGTCAGACTCATTTCATTATGTAGAGTGATGCAGAATGTTTATTTCTGTTTATTTGAAGGATTCATGTTTACAGCTAATGAATGAATCCAAATTGATTCATTTAGTGAGAGTTTCCATGGCTGCAGAAGGAAGGTCCTGGGTTTGGGATGTCAGCTCGGAGTCTTTTTGCATGGAGTTTGCATTTTCTCCCTGTGCATGTGTGATGTCTGTGTGGGTATATATTCAGTTTATTCCCACAGTTTATTCCCTGCATTGTATATCAACAATATGCATGATTGGTTAGTATCCTACAGGAGAATGAGCTTAGGTGTGTGTGTTGTGCATGTTTGTTTGTCCTGTTATAGATTAGTAACCTGTCCAAGGTTTAACCCTCCTCTCACACAGTTAGACACGCCCACCCCGGCCTTGCATGGACAAGTGGGTGTAAACAATAGATGGGAGGAGTATAAGTTCACTTACTGACTGACTAAATTGCATGGGCCTTTCATTGGTATACTAAATTAGTGAGATCCCCGAGTTATTTTTAACTAATTAACCAAAGATCCTTCAGTTCCTCCTTCCCTGTTCAATAGAGCCTTGGGCAACTGGAAGGGTTACTTGTGTAGTGTAATCTCTTTCATTAAATCCGATGCTAGTAAATTTCTCCACTTCACTAGAAATTGTCTCATGTCACAGAAAGCATCTCTTTATGGTTTATTCAGACATATGCTGTGTTGGAGTCCAGTGAGTACATTAATAAAGTAACTTGTTGCTTTTCTCCCCTGACAGGAGACCAGGGTTCCCTCAAAGTTCAGGAGAACTCCCATGATGCTGCCTCAGCACCTAAAGCAAATCAGAGTCCTCATGCTTAACGAAAAAGATAATTTAGAGAGAACTTTGTTCAGACTTGAACAAGGTAATTATTCTCTTGCTTCATATTACTCTTAAAATTATGGAATTTTTTTTATGTAGAGATTTTGGTAACACTTTTGTCAAATAAAGTGTTACTGAGATTTTGCATGTCGTTGAGTAGTATTTTATGTGGGATGTTATGACTAACCTATGTATCCTATTCTGTACCTACATTCTCTGCCATTAAAACTGATCTGCATCTGCTTTTTGTGTTTACACAGAAAGAGAAGCTCTTGCAAAACTCCACATCAACACACATACACTATATTGCCAAAAGTATTCGCTCAACTGCCTTGACTCACATATGAGCTTTAGTGAGATCCCATAAAACATGTGTTGGAATGGCCCAGTCCAAGTCCAGACCTTAACCCAGGGGTGGGCAATTCCAGGCCTCGAGGCCCAGTCTCCTGCAACTTTTAGATGGAAAAATAATAATTAACAATAAAGTTCGATTTTCACCACTTTTTTGCACCTGGTCATACTAGAACTGCTCCAGTTCCTAAAGTACAACTCATAGACTCTTCAAACTTGGACTAGATTATTCTGCTCTAATAGCCGAATATTTAGAACCTAGTTTGTGATTTGTGAAACCTTTATCTGATTTGTGAAACTTTAAAAAAGGGCGATTTCCCCCCTTTTTTTTTTAATCTTGGTTACACGAGAACTGCTCTAATTCCAAATCTACAGCTAGACACTTCAAACCTGGATCAGATTATTTTCAATTACCGTATTTTCCGCACTATAAGGCGCACCTAAAAACCTTCAATTTCCTCAAAAGTCGACTGTGCGCCTTATAATCCGGTGCGCCTTATATATGGACCAATATTGAGCCACAACAGGTCTAGCAACTATGGTAAGCAGCCGCCGACTTAATTTTTGCCTGTAGAAGAAGAAGCACGCGGTGCATGCTGGGATAGTTGTCAGAACGTTGGTTTGTAATCTATTAATAAAGTTTGACTGACTTATCTACCTACTGACCGTCTAGAATCAGGTCATCTGCAGGTCAATTAGCACCACGTTCTCCACGAACATGCTGTGCGCAAATGGAGACGGATGACCATCGTCCGGGCACGTCCTGGCCCAGTCGTGGAAGGCTCTCCTCGCCGACCAGAGTCGAACTGTTTTGTTGACATTCACTTTAGTGCAGCTCCATAACATAACTCCAGCCTCTACTGTAGTGTCTATTCTATGCGCATTATAATGCGGTGCGCCTTATATATAAAAAAAGTTTTAAAATAGGCCATTCATTGAAGGTGCGCCTTATAGTGCATAAAATATGGTAATAGCAGAATATTTAAAACCATGTTTGGGATTTCTGAAACCTCTCATTTGTGAAACTTCACTTAACAGACCACTACAGAAGATCTTTCCTTTCAACAGCCATCACCATCTACAATAGCTCTTTGAAAAATTAATGAGTTACACCAACATTTAATTTCCCATTGGGATTAATAAAGTGGTTTTGAATTAGAATTGAATTTGAAAAAAACTGGATGGAACAAGTGTGAATAGTAATCTGATCTTTAGTGAAATTTTACAAATCGCATAAAGGTTTCACAAATCCCAAACATGGATTTAAATATTCTGCTATTAGAGCAGAGTAATATTGTCCAGGTTTGAAGTGTCTAGGTGTTGTAGTTTTGGAGCTGGAGCAGTCCCCTACCCCGTCCAAAAGAGTACAGTTTATAAAGTCTGTATTCTATACTGCCCTTCAATAATCATTAGCTTTAGATAAAGAAGATGAGCATATCTGACTACCTGATCCAATTGCAATAGTTCACTCCTGCGTTAAGCCCAGTTCACACTACACATTTTTTTATCCCGAATATCCCCTTATGACAATCTTAGAACGTCCAACGATCGTAACCGATCATCCTGTAGTGTAGTGTGGTGTGTTACAACTGATCGGGTCCGGTTTGTAAAACCTTGTGGCAGCTCTGATCTAAATCAGGCATATTCAACATGTTAGATTGTCTTGGCCAGTTTATCGCTGCAGCATGTGGGGTTTTCCCTGACTGGGAACGAGAACGCAGCCTGTTGAATGTGACCGGTAGCCAATGAGAAATCGTGGAGGATTCCGCGCTTTCTGAAGGGAAAACACAAAGGGGAATCCCAAACAGCTGACATGGCGCAACGAGAGTCCATTGGACATCGGAGATGATATCTGGAAACAAAATTAATGTTTATTCAACATTTCTTGAGAGGAATATCCACAGAAATGACAAGGAGAGGAGTCGGAGTGAAATTGCCACCGCAGTTGATAAACCCGGTAACTTTTCAGCTGTTCATCGTTAACGTGACATAAATAGGTTATAAAGATAAGGCAATTCGTTCAGCCACTTTCGTTTACTTTAAATTCACATCTGATATAGTGGGGTTTTACGGGATTTTCTGTCTGAAATCTGAATGTCGGGGAGAGAAATCGGTTCGTGTGTGGTGTGTTGCTCTTGCCGTGTGGCTGGATACCACACCCAGCACGATTGAACCCGATCGAACCCGTTATGCTTATGATTTTTTTGTTGGCTAGTGCGTCTCATGTTTTGAAAATGGGCAGATGATCAGCCGACAATTCTAAAATTGTGCAGTGTGACCTGAGCATCACACTAAGGAAATGAGGAAGGGAGGAGTTAGTGGAGGACACCTGAGTTGAGCCTTTTTTCATTCAGTGTCATCAATAGAAAGAGAAAAAGATGGAAAGAAATGATGAAGCCGATAAATTAAAATGAGGTCGATAATTTTAGTTTATAGTGCGATTGTTTTGTTTATCGCGACAGGCCTGTGTATGTTATGTAGTTTTCAAGGATGTCACTTTCCAAGAAGTGTTAAACGCAGTTATCAGCATTAATAGAATTTGTATTTTATTAAAATGTAATGATAAATTGATTTCAATCACTTAACCAATTTACTTATTGATCTTACTTATCTCTGAAAGATGTTCATTTTAACAAGAAAATAGCAGCTGCTTTACAATTCAGGACTATTATAAATTTTAAATATGTTGAAAAATGAATCTAGTTTTCCTATTCATCTCAAATTCTGCTATTAAAACCCTTTCTGATGGAGCAGAGGTTGCAGGTGCATACATATATTCCTTTAGTAATTTTGGAAACACTTTATTTGAAGTGGTGTGAATAAGACTGACATGACACTGTCATAAACATGACCTAACACCTGTC
>NW_015114938.1:22218-33225 GCF_001443285.1 Poecilia latipinna
GGACGGCGCGCGAGCGTCGGCGGTGGCCGGCGGGAGGCGGTGCTGGAACATCCGCGGTGGCTATAGGCTTGAGCAGCGCTTGGCTGCGAGGGCCGCTTGAGGCTCCGCGGAGCTTTAATATAAAGTTATTATTCAAAATGTCTTTGCTATGACAACTTGACATTAACCTAAACAAAATTATCTTTATGACAACTTGACATTAACCAAGAATCATATGTCATAAATATGTCATTATGATTTAATTATTACACTATCGAAAGCTTTAACAAAACAGCAATTCATATTCCCACTACCTGAAATAAAGCAAAACAAGTAGGACCAACAATAAAGATTTCATTAAGCTTTATTACACTTTCAAATGATTTAATAACAGAGTCAATAACAATTTCTTTTACATCAAGTGGAACAAGTAGCACCAGTTATGACTGTCATTAAGTGTTATTACAGTGTCATTAAGTAAAGTGAAACGAGTAGCAACAGCTATGATGTCATTAAGTGTCATTGATATTAAGTTTTACCTCAAGTAAAGTGAAAAAGTAGCAACAGTTATGAAGATGTCATTAAGTGTTATTACAGTGTCATATTAACTCTTACCTCAAGTAAAGTGAAACAAGTAGCAATAGTTGTGAAGATGTCATTAATATTAACTCTTACCTCATGTAAAGTGAAACTAGTAGCAACAGTTATGAAGATGTCATTAAGTGTTATTAGTGTCATTAATATTAACTCTTACCTCAAGTAATGTGAAACAAATAGCAACAGTTATGAAGGTGTTATTACAGTCAAATGCTATGCTAACAGAGTCACTGATATTACGTCTTGCCTCAAGTGAAGTGAAACACACTGGACTACTTATAACCACCATCATAACTGTAGAACAAACCCTTTGTACATTAGAATAAAACAAAAAATAACTTGTTCTAAGATAACAGAGGGTTTAACGTCTGGTCAGTATATTGTTACTCTGAAATGCTGATTGAAAAACTAAAACAGACTTATTCTTTAACTTAAGAAAATAGGTTCTTTCAACAGTAACATTTTTTGTTTTATGTCAGCCATCTCCTTCGTAATAGTCTTCCTGTAATGCTCTGAAAACAGGAGCTCTTCTTCTTGTCTTCATTTCCTGGAAGCAGCTCTTTGAAGGCGTCCAGAAATGCTCAGAAATTACAGCTGTTCTTGCAATAGTTAATCATGGCGAAAGCCTTTTCATGAATTCAAACTTGGTGAATCTCTTCTGGACATTCTCATAGTCGGTGATGACTCAATTCATTGTGGTCACTTAAAAAAAGAACAAAAACAAAAAACAATGTCATCATAATTCAGCATTTATTTAAATACCATTCCAAAAATGCCCCTTTCTGCACACTGTCAGAATGGTAGACTGGCAGACAAATGTCTAGTTAACATGACTGGTTGTTATGAAGTGCAATACAATTATTTCTTAACACAAGTAACTTAATAACTAAAGCTGAACAAAATTATTCTGATCAAATATTTGTTTGGCAGAAATTCAGACAGACTGCCACTGTTATTCAGAATGCATCACTTAATGTATAGTTTTAGGCACATGAGTGTATCTTTTCACTTGATGAGCATTCTAAATTATTTCCAACCAGATACTCTGGTTTATTGATGTTTGCAAGAAGTTTATTATAAATAGATTTAACACCAGTTTTTAGTTGTGTAAAACGTAACTTATTAACTCAGCTGGTGAATGTTGATTCCTGCTCCCCCTTCCGCACTTACCTGGAGAAAATAGTAACACAAAAATTACTTACTTAATTTTCTTGGGCAATATTTCATCTTCATATTCCCTTTGATCGAGTAATCGGATAAAAAAAACAAGATAAAATAAAACATTGATAAATCTAACATAAAAGCAGTACCATTGCATATCAACATGAATCCAATTTTTCACATTTGAGATTCCCTAACAATAACTTTTCTGTAGTTTAGAAAATTAACCTGTAACAATAATAGCTCACTTTCTAAAAAAAGTTTTACAGAAATCTGAAATTATATTCAATTTAATAATAGAGGCAGGCTCACAAATACGCTGATATAAATAAATGTCAATACTCCAGCTTTTCGTTTATGCATTCATCTTCATTCAATTTAATAGATGAACTCTGACCTTGCCCAGATATTTATAGCTTTTGTGTTCATGTTAGCGATGGGATTTGACACCTTTGTTCGTCACACACAGAAACATCTACCAGGTATATAATGTCACAATGTGCTCCGCCACCAATTTTCGGGTTTGTCCGTAAAGCTACACTTATGTTAATCAAATAATGCGCACCCGCCCCGACGTGTTCTTTCTATCCACTCACCTGTATAAATACACCTGCAGTGCTCTTCCTCGCTGTTTGCTCTGAACCAGCCACCAAGCAGCAGCTCCGCGAGGAGAAAAACATCGCACCAGTCATTTTAAGGATGCTTATTGGTTCCCCGAAAAACAACAAAGACCCAGACATTATCATGAATCAATAAAATCCTACCAGGCCAAACTTGAAAACTGGACATTATGCTGCTAACACTTATCTGTCATCAACAACTCGGGTGGAAGTGAGAGCACTGCGCAATTCAAGTAATAATCCAGCCAGAACACCGTGCACTAAATAATAAAATATAACTTAACAAAGCTTCGAGGCAGATAAATTTTCCTCGAGGAATTTTAATAATCGAGGCACTCGAATCACTCGAGGAATCGTTTCAGCCCTACTTGTGTGTATATTAAATGTTTCATGCTTTCTGAACATTCAAACGATCTAAAATAGCTTGGATTCCAAGTTTATAAGGTGGAAAAAGGCCACTTTCCTGAGGCAGTATGCTGTACCCTGAATCCATGGAATATATTCAGGCACATCTTTTTTCAGTGAAAAAAAAAATGTGCTGCATGCTGGCAGCACATCTTCAAGAGGCGCCAGAAAAGTGTGCCTCTTGACATTTACAGCTATCTGAACCTGGTAGGCATTTGTGAGCTGGCTGTAAATCTCAACTATATATAGACTAAACTGTGAAGGGCCAAAATGGCTGCAGACATCCAGTGTGTGCCTGTTTCAGAGCTGTGAGATTCTCCTGTATCAGGAGTGAGATTAAACAGGCTTCTATTTGAGGGAGGGAATATGTAGGGGAACTGTGTATTGCTTTTTGTTTGTTTTGTTTTGTTTTTTACTTGTAGTTCTCATGCAAGAAGTTAAGCAACATTTGACAGGAAAAGTTGTGTGTGCTATGTATGATTGTGGAATTTTTCCACGCAAATTTAAATAATACATTTTGTCCAAACTGCATGACATGGTTAAAACGGAAAGATAAAGACTAAGACAAGATCTACAAAAGTTCTGTGCTGGTTTGTTCTTAGGTTTAGCTTCCCAAAATGCTGCATAATAAATGGAAAGCTGTTGTGTCTCCTCAGGTTTTGAGCTCCAGTTCCGCCTGGGTCCAAGCCTCCAAGGAAGGAGAGTTATAGTTCACACCAACTACCCACTTGATGGACAGAAGTTCATTCGAAACAACTTCCGTGTTTTAGCCTGGAACTACCCAACAGGAAGGGAGGATGACTCTGATAAGTACTGCTCCCTAGAGCTCAAGATTGCTGGATCCTACCAGTACTACTTTGGATATGTGTAAGAGTGACTCATACTGCAATTGTTAAAATCCATAATTGGAAAATTTGTGGTACAATTAACATTACTTTTGTACATGAACTTTATTTACTTGTCGGCAGAGAAAAAATTGGGGGTAAAAATGACTAAATCAATTTTGAGATCTAACAAAACTTGAACACACTTACTGTAGCTGCGTGTTTTGGCCATATCAAAATTAGTCAATTTCACAAATCTGCAGTGGAAACACCTTTTTTTTTTGCATCATATGAATCACATGATCAACAATCGGATGTTCCCACTGGCACAAAACATGAAGAAAACAGAAAGTAGTAGGAGGATGATGGTGCAGCATGGTTTTTATTGACACATTGTGTGAACAAATTTATTCACGTGATTTTTAATTCTGTTTCTTATTTAATGGAAACACAATTGTGTGTTTTTTTTTTTGACACTAATGGAATATTAACAAAATTTTGTGCACATTTGTAATGGAAACACAGCTAATGTCTCATGGAGTCTCCTGGCTAAAGTACAACACACCATCTATGCTATTTCAAGTCTTAGAGGACTTGAGGGCCATATAGTCTGAGCTCTACGGTGCCTGCAAAAAGTATTCACCCCCTTTTATTACTTTTAGAACTTAATCCTGATCAACAAAATTTATTTTGACAAAAAATTATTTTACTGTTAAAGTGAAAACTGATTTCTACAAAATGACATTTTCCGCACTATAAGGCATACCTAAAAACCTTCAATTCCTCAAAAGCCGACAGTGCGCCTTATAATCCGGTGTGCCTTACATATGGACCAATATTGAGCCACAACAGGTCTAGCAACTACGGTAAGCAGCCGGCGACTTCATTTTCGCCCGTAGAAGAAGCAGCTCGTGGTACATGCTGGGATAATTGTCAGAACGCTGGTTTGTTAATAAAGTTTGACTGACCTATCTACTTACCTGCCATCTAGAATCAGGTTGTCTGCAGGTCATTTAGCACCACGTTCTCCACCAACATGCTGTGCGCAAACGGAGAAGGGTGACAATCGTCCGGATACGCCCTGGCCCAGTCGCGGAAGGCTCTCCTGGCTGACCGGAGTCGGACTGTTTTGTTGACATTCTTTATGTCAACAAAGTGGCTTTAGACATTCATCTTTTACTGCAGCTCCATCTAGTGGATGCATAACGTAACTCCAGCCTCTACTGTAGCGTCTCTTCTATGCGCCTTATAATGCGGTGGGCCTTATATATGAAAAACGTTTTAAAATAGGCCATTCATTGAAGGTGTGCCTTATAATCTGGTGCGCCTTATAGTGCGGAAAATACGGTAAGTAAAAAATATTTAACATCAGTGATTGTGAACATCAGTATTTAGTGAATGTTTATCTGGCTGCCGTCCCAGCAGGGAGTCAGAGTGGATCCCTCTGAGTCAGCTGCTCATTTGCAGCTGGAGTTTTTCTCCATTCTTCCTGTTAAACTGTTCCAGCTCTGTCGGGTTGGGGGAGATCAGCTGTGAACAGCCCTGTTCAAGTCCTTCCACAAATTCTCTATGGGATTAAAAAGTCTTGGCTTTGACTGGGCCACTCCAGAACCTTCACCTTGTTGTCATCTTTGTGTAGCTCTAGATGGATGCTTTGGGTCGTTGCCTTGCTGGAAAATAAATGTTCTCTGAAGACATAGTTCCAGTGCCATTGTTCTGCCCACATGCATCACACAAAACATGTATGGCACCAAGTTGCCAGGGGGACACCAAAAAACCAGGCTTATGAATAGTTATAAAACATTTAAAAAATAAAAATATGAGACATAAGCCATACAAAAGTATTGTAATCTTTAGTCCAGTCTTGATCCGAGTTTGTTTCAACAGTGACTTTCTCATTGCTTCTCACCCTTAAAGCTGTGACTGGTTAAGAACCCAGGCAGCAGTTGTTCCATGTGGAGTCTCTCCATCTCAGCTGCTGAAGCTTCAGTGTAGTCAGACGTGTCCTGGGGCCTCATGTGTGTACACACAAGATGGCATGTTTAAAAATGAACGTGGTATGAAAAGTTCCAAGAAGAGTGAATTCTGCAAGGCAGTGACTCCATGGAATCTGGAAACATTTCAAACTACTGTAATGAAATGACATCAGACAGTGCTTTACATAAAATATTTCATTTTCATTCATGCACACAAGCACAATATAAACTAATAGTATTATGACAATATAATAATGTTATTATTATTAAAACTACTTTTGTTACTGTAAGCAGGGAGTGTTGCCATGGATATTTGGACATGTAGTGGCACCCTTCCAGGTATTTATACTAGCTTATATATTTGTGGGTCGATGTCAATTTTATTTATAAAGCACTTTAAAAACAGATATTAACTGCACCAAAGTGCTCTACAGTATTCATCAGTGTTGTGTTCAAGACCACCTAACCCGAGACCAAGACAAGACCAAGACCAGAGTGTATCGAGACCGAGACAAGACCAAGACTTTTAGGGTCCGAGACCAAGACAAAACCAAGACCGAGGGAAGTCGAGACAGAGTCAAGACCAAGACCAGCAGCCCGCGCTACATGACACAATAAAATGTAAAATATGATCAAAATTGCTTTTCAAAATAATCTGAAAGATCCATATTCCCATAAAAACACCTAGATATTAAATACTTAATACATTTTACCAATATTACCAATATACTCTGCATGTATGCTATTCTGACAGCGTATGGCTATCTGATAGAACACTGGCTACATCTGTCAGACACATCATTACCATAAGATTTAATTTAATCAACAACGTAGAATCATGATGTAGATCGTCATACACTTTGTTATTAACAGTTGTATGGCATCCTGACTTAGCGGTTAAGTGAGTTTTACATGAGCGTGTGTTGTAGCTGACTCCAGCAGCAGCCAGACCTGCTTTAAATACACTTTGAAACCATGACAACACATGTATATCTATATAGTTATCATTGAAAACAAACTTGCTGCGTTTGGTGAACTGACAACTCCTCTGACGGTCGGACTTCTTAATGCGCATGCGCAGGCATGGTACTCACTGCATGTATGCTATTCTGACAGCGTATGGCTATCTGATAGAACAACGGCTCTCAGTCAGTGACACTCCAGTCCTATCTAATATGTAAAGAGCCGTGGAGAAGAATCGACTGTTTCTGAATGTCACATCACTAAATTGCAGACTTTTGGACACAGCGTTGTCCCATATATGCGACAAGTCAGTCAACCCCTGCGCACAATAATTCAGCACAGTGAGTGATAACATTTTTCATCACAATGCTTATGTGTCTCTGTACAGCTAGCTTTGATAACATCACGTTAACGGATCTTACCTTCTTTGAGCTACTTTTCTAAGTGACGAAAAAAGTTAGACGTTGTCCCCACCGTCTGTGAAAGTGAAGCGCTGCTGAGTTAGCTGTGGCCATCGGATTTCTTATGATTTATGCAGCGCTATTATATTACTGACGATTAGACAAACATTTTCTGCCGCTGAGAGAAAACCACTGCGCATGTCCTGGAGCGCCGCGCGCGAGTGAAAGGTGGGGAGGAGGGAGTAACAGAAACACGTAGTTGCTTGGATTTTAATCGGTGCGTTTTGCATCCTATGAAAACAAAGATGTTAACAAATAAACTGGACAGAATGCTGCACGTTTAGTGATATTTTCACAGTTGCGGTCTTGACTGGTCTTGAAATAAAATGCCGAGTCCTCAGAGCCCAAGACCGAGACCAAATGCGGTCGAGTCCAAGACGAGACCGAGACCATCAAAAAATGGTCTTAAGACCGGTCTCGAGACCAAGACCAACTTCAAGTACCACAACACTGGTATTCATAAGATGAAATGCATAAGAATAAAACACAAAGTAAAACAGACAGGGCAAGTAAATTACAATGTCAGGAAAGCTAAAGAATAAAAATGAGTTTTAAGAAGTGATTTAAAATGTTCAGACTTTGAGCAGATCTAATGTTAAAAGGTACGTTGTTCCACAGAGTAGGAGTAGTGATGGCGAAAGCATGGTCTCCTCTGCTTTTCAGTCTGGTTCTAGGAATATGTAAGAGAAATGTATTATTTGACCGAAGTGTTCTAGAGACGGAATGGCTATGAAGAAGGTCTTGAAGGTATACCGGAGCTAGGCCATGTAAAGTTTTAAAAACCGATAAAAGAATTTTAACATCAATCCGATAGGAAACTGGCAGCCAGTGCAGAGAAGCCAATACTGGTGTTATGTGCTCTTGTTTCCAGGTTCCAGTTAAAAGTCTAGCTGTGGCATTTTGAATAATGAGTTGCAGTAGTCTGAACATCTAGTGATGAAGGCATGGATATGTTTCTCAAAGTCTTTAAGACAGAAGCTAGAATTAACCTTTGCAAGAAGGCACAGAGCTCACCTGCTTATCCAAGCAGGTGACTTGTTTGGATAAGCTCACCTGCTCACAAATGTCAAAAATAACACCAAGATTCCTAATAGAAGACTGATAAAAAGGAACAAGGGAACAAATAATTTTGTTACTAATGAGGCTCTTTTCTGCAAACACAATAATTTGAGTTTTATTTTGATTTAAGTGAAGAAATTTTTGGTTCATCCACTGGCTAACTTCTGTTAAGCAATCTGTTAAAGACTGTAGGGAATCATCCTGAAGTAGTTTCTTGAGGGGCATGTATATCTGCTCATCAGCAAAGCAGTGAAAAGAGATACTACATTTCTTAAAGATATGAGCAAGAGGCAGCAAATGCAAAATAAATAAAATAGGGCCTGAAATTGAACCTTGAGGTACTCCATAATTTAGGGGTGCTGCCACTGAGGAACAGTGATCAAGATGAACAGAAAAACTTCGGTCTCTCAAAGACGATGAGAACCAATCTTGGGCTGCCTTCACACTGCAGCCTGAAGTGACCCAATTCCGATTTTTTTTGACGTAATGCGACCTGTATTTGATCTTTTAATGACAGTCTGAACAGCACAGGTTGGATTCTTTTCGAATGCGACCCATATCTGATATGTATCCAATTCAAATGCGACCTAACGTCCAGGTCGCATTCATCAGAACTGAACGTCACTGATGCTGGACAAATGTCACTGTTCTGCGTCCTCATATGCGCAAGCAGGAAAAATAACAACAACCTATAATGAGGATTAAGTTGTTAATGTGCTGGCTCCAGTCGGACAACAACTTCAAATATGTAAGCTATGCTCCACCGTTAGCATCCATGTTTACTTCTGCAAACACTAAACACTGAGGACTTCTTTTTATGGCGGTTGGCAGAACACTGAGGCTGCATTCACACTGCAGCCTGAAGTGACACAATTCCGATTTTTTGTCAGATTGGATTTTTTTTTTTGCTGGGGCCGTTCCCACTACCAAACATATGCGACCTGTATCTGTTCTGCAGTGTGAACAGGCAAACGACCTGAAAGTGTCCCACAGAGGGTGAAATAGCGTCGGCGTTCTCAGTGTTCTGCCAACTGCCATAAAAAGAATAAATCCTCAGTGTTTGCCGAAGTAAACATGGTTGCTAACGGTGGAGCATAGCTTACATATTTGAAGTTGTTGTCCACTTCCCGCTTACGCTGATGCGCGTAAGCGGAATAGTGAGATTTGTTGAGAATCAGTGACGTTCAGTTCGGATGAATGCGACCTGAACGTTAGGTCGCATTTGAATTGGATACATGTCAGATATGGGTCACATTCGAAAAAATCTGACCTGTGCTGTTCAGACCGTCATGAAAAGATCGGATACAGGTTGTATTACGTTAAAAAAAATTGGAATTGAGTCACTTCAGGCTGCGGTGTGAACGCAGCCTGAGAACGCTGACGCTATTGCGCCCTCGGCGCATGCGGGACACTTTCAGGTTGTTTGCCCGGTCAGACTGCAGAACACATACAGGTCCCATATGTGTGGCAGTGTGAATGGCCCTGTCAAAAAAAATCTGATTTGACAAAAAATCGGAATTGGGTCACTTCAGACTGCAGTGTGAACACAGCCTAGAACTGTACCCTTAAGCACTTTGAATTGCCTTGTTGCTGAAAATGTGCTATATAAAAAAAAAATTACCTTAAGAGAAACGCAGTGCTTCAATCGAAATAAAAGGATGTTAATGGTATCGAATGCTGAACTTAAATCTAATTACAATAAAACCACAATGTCAACTTTGTATTAAAAGTGTCGTAATTTACCGAATGACACTTTATGACAACAGTCATAAATATTAATGAAGGCTTATTCATGTTCTTGACAGGTGTTATGTCATGTTTATGAAAGTGTCATGACAGTCTTATTCACCCCCCTTCAAATAAAGTGTTACCAAATACACTAAGCAAGGTGATTTCTGTACTGTGTCCACATTTAAAACCAATTTGGAATTTCTCAGATATATCATGATTTGTTAGAAAAGACTGCAGCTGAGTAAAAACAATCTTCTCTAAAACTTTTGTTAAAAAAAACGGTAGTTTAGAAATAGGTCTAAAATTAGCAAGAATACCATGGTCTAAGTTCAGTTTTTTTTTAATAATGGGTGTACCATGGCATGTTTGAAAGCAGCAGGGACATGTCCAGTCAAAAGAGAGATATTTATCAAGGTGAGGGTGTATGGCCCAATGGCAAGAAAAATATCTTTAAATAAAAGAGCAGGGATAATTTGTCGTTTAACTACAATGGACAAATGGAACAAAGAAACTGGCTCAAACTGTTCAAAACTGGCACCACCTAGAGATGTTTCCTGGTGATCCAACACAGGCAAATAGTAAAGCCCCTAAGACAGTGGTTCCCAGAGTCGGTCCTTGAGGGCCGGCATCCTGCATGTTTCAGTTCTCTCCCCAGTTTAATGCACCTGGATCAAATGATGGCTCATTAGATGGCCTAAGAAGTATATTGACATGCCTAAGGTTACTACCACCAGGGAGTAGGCCTGTCACGATAACAAATTTTGCTGGACGATTTAATTGTTTAAAAAATTATTGCGATAAACAATATTGTTTCAAGACCTTTTGACATTGATTTAATGGAAATGACTAATAATGCATGCGGTTTCCTGCCATAGATAGATGCACTTTATTTTCAAAAGAACACATGACACTGGAGCTGATAAACTAAATAAACAAAACAACCAAAAATAAAATGGATTCCCAGTCTCCATTAACAAAAAACACTTGAATAATAACTAAACAACATAAGTGGAAATAAATACTGCATTCAACCAAAAGAGTGTAGATTATGAAGTTTGTATACTATATTGCCCTTCAGTAATCACTAAATTTAAATGGATAAGATGGGCACATCCGACTACCTAATGCAGTAGTTCATACTACACGATTTTTTTTATCCCTATTTTCCCCTGACGACAATTACGATTGTAATTACGATTGTCGCTGGCGATTTCCTTACTGATCTCCTGCA
>NW_015114938.1:36695-40173 GCF_001443285.1 Poecilia latipinna
GCAAAGGACATAGAAATGACAAGGGGAGGAGTTGGAGCCAAATTGCTACCGCAGTTGATAAACCGGGTAACTTTTCAGCTGTTCATTAATGTGACATAAATAGGTTATAACGATTTTCATTCAGTCAGAACTTTTCGCTGACTCTAGCCACATGCGTCACTGGTAGATTCTAGTAAAGCATTGATTAATGCCTGATTTTAAAATTAGTCAACTGGGCTTGTAAACTGTTGTGTTGTGTAATACTACTCCATGCCACTAGGTGGAGCCGCTGGTAGGCGTGGGTGAGAAACGGCAGGATGAGTAAGTGAGAATGTTAAGAACAATGGCGTTGTGCTCGTTCGGTTAGTTGGACTTGATGTGCTGCGTTAAATAAAGGTACAGGTATTCAAGAACGTGTCTTGTTCTTACACCATTACAAATTGGCAACGAGAGATCCTGCGTGTGTTTTTTTTCTTCTGCTGAAGTTTTTCTACCTGCTGAATTAGCATGGCTGCTAATGTCCACCCGCCGCCGTTGTTTTTGCCTTGCCCTGGAGAACCTGCTCTACCATTCAACATGTGGATGCGTATGTTCAACAATTACTTGCTCGTGATTAATGCAACAGGGAATGCTTGGCCTGACGCCCGAAAAAGAGCGACTTTATTACACTGCTTAGGAGCCGAAGGACAACGAACGTTCTACTCATTAACGAACACAGGTGACACATTTTCTTCTGCTGTTGATGCTCTAGAAAAACACTTCACACCGAAAGTCAACATTGTTGTAGAGAGGCATGCTTTCAGAAAGCGAACACAATCACCACATGAGACTGTTGAGCAGTACGTGACTGCTCTACGTGACCTTACTTCTAAATGTGACTTTGATAAGACCGAAGAAATGATCCGTGATCAGTTGGTCGAACACATCTTCAACTCCAGAATAAGAGAGAGACTCCTACTTGAACCTGATTTGACTCTAGATAAAGCTGTTACTCTTGCAGCACAAATGGAATCGGCAGCTTACCAAGCTAAAGCGTTAACAGCTAATAGCGATGGCCATGTCCAAGCCATACAGTCTCGTTCATACTCAGCTACGAAGAATAACAATTCTGTTCTTCGACCTACCAAGGCACCTTCTGCTACATCGACTTCTGCTAAAAGTTGTTTTAGGTGTGGTTCAAACAAACACCTGGCTAATTTCTGCCAATGCCCAGCTGCTAAAGCTACATGTAATCTCTGACAAAAAGTTGGTCACTTTGCCCGTGTCTGCTGCTCATCTAAGACAAGACGGGTCCGTGAAGTGCAGCTACCAAATCTGACTGTACTGTACTTGAGACACTTTGCATGCATCAAAAACCCTACAGTGTGACATTGAATTAAGCACCACAACTTCACCTACCAAGACTCTTTGACTCACTGTTGATACAGGCTCTGCAGTTTCCATACTGCCGCAGCAAACCTACAAAGAACATTTCAGTGGAACACCGCTACGTCCCCCTGACCTCCGCTTAGTTACTTATACTAAGAAAACAATTCCTGTTCTAGGATGTTTACAAGTTGAAGCAAGTAGAGGAACTACTACTGCACCAGCTACTCTTTTTGTTGTAAAACAGGGAACTCCTCTTCTTGGCCGAAACTTGATGGAAGCACTGCACATTTGCATCACTGGAAACGCTGTTTTGCCACCATGCACTGCTCCTGCTGCTCCCGTGATGACAACAGATGCATCACCTGCATCACTTGCCTCTGCTGCTGCTGATATAGGCTGTGTGAAATCATTCGTTCATAAAGTAAGACTGGATCCTACAGTTAAACCAGTACGACAAAAGCTTAGACGCCTTCCCTTTGCGGTGAGAGCTCCAGTTTCAGCTGAACTGAACCGCCTCCTGAAAGCTGGAGTCATTGAACGCATTGATGCATCGCCATGTGTTTCACCAATCTTAGTAACAGGACGCAAAACAGGAGAAATACGATTGTGTGCAGACCTCCGTGAACCAAACAGAGCTGTTATTACAGACTGCTATCCCCTACCACATGTGGATGAGTTGTTTGTCAGTTTACAAGGTGCAACACTGTTTTCTACAATCGATCTAGCCAATGCATACTACCAGCTACCCTTGCATGAAGATAGCAGAGATTTAACTGCATTTATCACACATGAAGGTCTTTTCAGATTTTGCAGAGTTCCTTATGGCCTTGCCTCCGCTCCCTCAGCATTTCAAAAGATGATGGCTGAGATTCTAAAAGATCTTCCAGGTGTCCAGAATTACCTGGATGACCTCATCATCTATGGTAAAACTCCTGATGAGCACGACGGCAACCTGAACACTGTCCTTCAAAAGCTCAAAAATGCTGGTCTTGTGCTAAATGAAAACAAATGTCATTTCAGAAAGACATCTTTAAGTTTTTTGGGTCATGTCATAACTGCAGATGGCATTCTCCCAGACAAAGAACACATTGACGCTGTTTTAAATGCTCCTCCACCCACTGATGCTGCTGCATCGAGATCCTTCCTTGGGTTGGTATCTTGGTACTCCAAGTTCTTGCCCAATTTTGCAACAATAGAGGCACCTATGAGTTCTTGTAGAAGTGGCACAAGTAACTATGTATGGACTGCAGAAGCACAGACAAGCTTTGACGAAATTAAGCAGCTTCTGGTGAACAGCCCTGCTCTTGCACTGTTTAACCCTTCTCTACGTATTGTTATATCTACTGATGCCAGTGATTACGGACTGGGAGCTGTCTTTGCCCAGGTTCAGCCTGATGGAACAGAGAAGCCTGTGGCCTATGCTTCTCGCACACTGTCTGCAACCGAAAAAAAGTACTCTACTGTCGAGAAGGAAGCACTTGCATGTGTGTGGGCTACAGAGAAATGGAGAACATATTTGTGGGGTCGACGCTTCACCCTTCGAACAGATCATCAAGCTCTGACCACACTTCTGAGTGTAACGCTCGTTAAGGCTAGGTGCCTGACTACAGCCAAATATAATAATAATAGGCACACAGATAGGTTCGACTAAGGAGCTTGTGGGTGTGAATAAAACACAATCAAACAGAAAGTAAATTGAAGTTATTGTATTCAAGCTTGTGGTTTTTTTTTTCATATATTTAGGAAAATATGCAACAATAATGATGATAAATCATAATAACAGTGATTTGCAATAAATATAACCAAACAACACAACCAGGGAAAAAACAACAACAAAAACAATAAACCCCGATGTCACCCAAGAGTTTCTATTTTGGTCCATCCATAAATCCAAAGTGATCAATAGTCCATCAGTCAATATTTGATTGTTTTTTTTTTTTCCCTTTTTGTCCATGATCCAGAGCAAATAGGTCCAGAATGAGAAAATAGCTTGGTTCATTTAAATCCTACCGTGAAGCTGCGGTGATCCGGTAGCTCGCCATCCTGACGTGACACAGGGGGTGGAAAAAACCTGACCTAAACAAGGTCATGAATAAAAATAAAACAAATTAGCTGTCATGTTTAAACATTG
>NW_015114938.1:42145-45794 GCF_001443285.1 Poecilia latipinna
AAACACATAACGCTGAGTGGAGTGGAGTACCGCTCCAAGATGGCCGCCCTAAATCTCGTCAGCGACAATAGGCGAGAGCGGTCTATGAGGCGTCTATCCTTATATTATGTCTATGGTAGGAAGCGTAAGAGAGATGATGTAAGAGTAGTTGACGTACTACGTTAAATAAATGCACAGTTATTCAAGAACGTATCTTGTTTCCACAGCTTAGTTACTTATACTAAGAAAACAATTCCTGTACTAGGATGTTTACGAGTCAAAGCAAGTAGAGGAACTATTACTACACCAGCTACTCTTTTTGTTGTAAAACAGGGAACTCCTCTTCTTGGTCAAGACTTGATGAAAGCACTGCACATTTGCATCACTGGAAATACTGTTCTGCCACCATGCACTGCTCCTGCTCCTCCCGTGATAACAGGCAGATCACCTGCATCACTAACCTCTGCTGCTGCTGATATAGGCTGTGTGAAATCATTTGTTCATAAAGTAAGACTGGATCCTACAGTTAAACCTGTACGACAAAAGCTTAGACATCTTCTCTTTGCAGTGGGAGCTCTAGTTTCAGCTGAACTGAACAGCCTCCTGAAAGCTGGAGTCATTGAACGCATTGATGCATCGCCATGGGTTTCACCAATCGTAGTAACAGGACGCAAAACAGGAGGAATACGATTGTGTGCAGACCTCCGTGAACCAAACAGAGCTGTTATTACAGACTGCTATCCCCTACCACATGTGGATGAGTTGTTTGTCAGTTTACAAGGTGCAACACTGTTTTCTACAATCAACCTAGCCAATGCATACTACCAGCTACCCCTGCATGAAGATAGCAGAGATTTAACTGCATTTATCACACATGAAGGTCCTTTCAGATTTTGCAGAGTTCCTTATGGCATTCCCTCTGCTCCCTCAGCATTTCAGAAGATGATGGCTGAGATTCTCCAAGATCTTCCAGGTGTCCAGAATTACCTGGATGACCTCATCATCTATGGTAAAACTCCTGCTGAGCATGACAGCAACCTGAACGCTGTCCTTCAAAAGCTCAAAAATGCTGGTCTTGTGCTAAATGAAAACAAATGTCATTTCAGAAAGACATCTTTAAGTTTTTTGGGTCATGTCATAACTGCAGATGGCATTCTCCCAGACAAAGAACACATTGACGCTGTTTTAAATGCTCCTCCACCCACTGATGCTGCTGCATTGAGATCCTTCCTTGGGTTGGTATCTTGGTACTCCAAGTTCTTGCCCAATTTTGCAACAATAGTGGCACCTATGCGTTCTTGTGGAAGTGGGACAAGTAACTATGTATGGACTGCAGAAGCACAGACAAGCTTTGACGAAATTAAGCAGCTTCTGGTGAACAGCCCTGCTCTTGCACTGTTTAACCCTTCTCTACGTATTACAGACTAGGAGCTGTCTTTGCCTAAGTTCAGCCTGATGGAACAGAGAAGCCTGTGGCCTTCGCTTTTCGCACACTGTCTGCAACCAAACAAAAGTACTCTACTGTCGAGAAGGAAGCTCTTGCATGTGTGGGCTACAAAGAAATGGAGAACATATTTGTGGGGTCAACGCTTCACCCCTCGAACAGACCACCAAGCTCTGACCACACTTCTGAACACAAAAGAAATGAATCGAGCTGGACTGCGCATTGGACGATGGTCAGCTTGCCTGTTTTGATTATGATGTTATTTACCGACCTGGTTCTCAAAACTACACAGCAGATTGCCTGTCACTCCTGCCTCTGCCTGCGATGTCAGATCCTGTACCAGACGTGGATCCAGAAATGGTGGCTCAGATTTCTGCTACTCTGTCTGCTCTTCCTGTTACTGACTTTAATTCAGCTTGCTTCTCCTGCCTTGAACTGACAAATCTGCATGCACAAATGGAAAAAGGCTGCCCTGCCTCCATTAAATCAGTCAGTGATACACTTGCTCCATACTACAAGATCAGAAATGAACTTTCCACTTATGGTGACTACATCCTCAGAGGTGAGACTCGTCGCATCACTTTCTGCCAGACATACTCTGATTACACTTGCACATGAAAGTCATCAAGGAGTCGTGCGCACAATACGTCGCTTGAGAGACTTCTACTGGTGGCCAAAAATGGACTCGCAATTTCAGGATGCCATTAAGTCATGTGTCATATGCCAGTCAAATGATAAAATTGCCCAAACACGCTCTGCTCCTCTTCAGACTCTACCACTGCCAGATGGGCCATGGAAAAAACTTGGACTTGACATTGTAGGTCCATTTGACACGGCAATTCCTTCTTGCAGATTTGCTATTACATTGACTGATTATTATTCTAAATGGCCTGAACTTGCTTTCTCACATACTGTCACTACGAACAATGTTATTCAGTTCTTATCAACCGTTTTCAGTCTTCATGGCAACCCTGAGAGAACATTGTTACAGACAATGGCACTCAGTTTACATCCGGAACCTTCTCATCATTCCTCCAGAATAGAGGAATATCTCACAGCAGAACATCTGTCTACTATCCTGCTACCAATGGTGCCGTTGAAAGGTTTCATCCTGCCCTCCACACCTGCATTCAGACTGCAATCCAACAGTCTAACGCCGTGGAAAGACACTTTCTCAGAATGGCTTCAAGTATATTGTGCAACACCTCATGCAGCTACATCCACCCCTCTGTATGAACTTCTCTTCGGGAGGAAAATGCGTACTAAACTGAACATACTCCCTTTGCCTCCTGCCACATCTTCACTGCACAACAAGGCACACACAACATGAAGTCCTGAAACCTCAAACCAAAATGAAATGCTACACTGATGCCAAGCGCAGTGCAAGAGTACCTTAATTCCAGAAAGGAGAGAGCAGGATACGGAATCCATTACACGTTCCAAAAGGTCATCCTAATGTTACAGGCGAATGAAGCACTTGCATGTGTGTGGGCTACAGAGAAATGGAGAACATATTTGTGGGGTCGACGTTTCACCCTTCGAACAGACCACCAAGCTCTGACCACACTTCTGAGCATAAAAGGAATGAATCGAGCTGGACTGCGCATTGCACGATGGTCAGCTTGCCTGCTATGTTTTGATTATGATGTCATTTACCGACCTGGTTCTCAAAACTGCACACAGACATGGTGGTAACTGTGTACCACCATGTCTGTAGTTCTGACATTCCGCCATCACAGTAAACACACTTTCATGCTGAGTGACGGAAGGAATTGGAATGCATTCCACCTTGCACACTGCACACCAGTTTCTGGACAAGACTCTACTACGACTGATTCACTTCCTCATAGGAAGTTCCCTCGTGCAAAATACTAACCCGGTTGGCACGGAGACTTTGTTATGTCTTAAAAGTTATGTAGAAACCCAACTGTTTCATAAAGTTATAGAAGGATTGACAAAATGTTATTACAACTCCTGGTTATTAACATGGGTTAATTTGTTTTATTACAGAAATATTGAGGGAAAATCTAGTTAAAATTAAAGGTTTATGCAATCTTTATTAGTACATTTGTTTTATATTTCTGTTGCTACAAATATGCAGATAATTTTCAAATGCATTTGGATAATAGGTTGTACTCTTCTGCAAATTCTGTTCAAGTACAGGTGCTGGTCATAAAATTAGAATATTGTGATAAAGTTCATTATTTTCCATAATGTCATGATAAA
>NW_015114938.1:50946-53679 GCF_001443285.1 Poecilia latipinna
AGCCGCACGTGTTGAAATATATATTGTGAGGGCGCAAGCAGCGGTACGAGCCGCATTAACGGTAGTAGGAAGCGGCAGTTATTTTGAGGTGTAGAACAATAGGTGCCTGCCATGCATTGCCTGGGAGGCAGTGACTCACTGCTCTCTCTATGCATTGCTATGGCAGGCCCCAACTAATAACTAACTGATCTGGTGGCACGGGGAGGGGTGTGCAGGGGGTGAATAACGTCTCTAGGCAACAATGTGTTAACACACAACCAGTACAGACAGCTCCAACGATGACAGATTAAAGTGATATCGACATGTACAAGTGCTACCAGCCCTTTAATCCTGTCGCCAGCCGTTTCCTGCAGCAGAAATGGGAATTCAGACGCTATTCAACTCACCTCCACAAAGTAAGTTGATGGGAAAAGGCTGTAGCAATGATGACTGATTACTTTTTTATAGAAAGTGTTTCTTTAATAATGTGTCTGTTGTGTTCCTCTATTTCTTTATTACTGGGGATTTGGTCCTCCAGTTCCGTCTCACTTTCCTCTTGTGTCTAGTGTCCTCCATGACCGTTATACATAGCACGTTGTCTATTTCTTCTTGAACCCTTTGATTATTTGTTCCACTGGGAAGATGCAAACTTTATAATCTACGGAGCCCCCTGGGGGACATGGAGAATTTTTTTTCTTTTGCGTTCCCTCACAATAAGCAACTGTATACAAAATAGACCAGCAAATATTGCTGGTCAAATATTTGTATATACAGTCACAAATGTCAATTTCAAATTTCAAATATATACACATTTAAAGAGCCTCAGTGAAAATGTGTTTCTATAACTCTCGGCGCAAAAACTGATTGAAAATCGATTAATTCACTGCATGTTTATGTCTGTTTGTGTAAGGTTGCGATGGAACTACACGTGCCCTTTAGACCATTCAGACTACCAACACAAAAAAGACACAATCAAATCTGTACGATATGGCTTTAGTACACAGTGAAAGTAACTCAGAAATAATCCAAATAGTTTGGATGTGGTTTTTCTTTCTTTCCTCTTACGGAAGTTTGTTTACATCTACAAATTCAGAGTTTGTAAGATCAGAACCACAAGAAGAATTTTTTGCGTTTCAGTCTGTGATGTGAAACTATGGAACAGGAATTAAAACAACATCCAAATATTAAATAATTCAAACTTTTGTTTGGAAAGGAAATAGTTTGCACTAAATATGAGAAACTGTCTTGATGTATTATGTTGTTGTTATAACAGAGCATTTTGAGCATCAATATTGCCATTATTTTTGTAGTTAGAGCTATTATTAGCATGTCATTGTGTTGTGTGAATGTATTGTATTAAGCAGGAATCTGAAAGTAGAATGAAGGTATACTGATACAATACTTATAAACATGATGTTCCTGGAGAAAGGCTGGGTTTTAATAAGTTTATACTTCTATCCACTCCTTTGACTGTTTATTGCATTGCTGTAATTTTATTGTAACTTGGCACATTCAATAAAATATGGACAGACAGAACAACAGGCAGATAGATGTTATTTTTAAGCCTCTTCATCTGGGACCTGAGTCTGAATTTCGTACCACAAACAAGCAAATGCGAGCTGGTATGACAATTAGAAATTCTTGAAACCTTGAATCCCCCATATAGATAAATTTAAAGTCAATTATTGTACATAAATTTCAGTAGTCTGGAACTGTCTGTCTGGAAACCCAACCAACTACATAGGATTTGCAGCGACCATTCTTCCAAACCTAGCACATAGAGACAGTGGACAGTCGACTGCATCCATCATTAACTTTGCAACAATTTCTCCTGTAGTACTAGTGGGAAGGAAAACTCTCCTTTAACAGGAAGAAATACAGTGGAGAAAAACCCCAACAAACCAAACCAATTCAGTTTTCTTTGGTACTACCTGTACAGGTGCAATTTGCCCACCCTGTAGTGGACACCAGGAGAGTGCTCACATCAGCAAATTCCCAATATAAAATGAAGAGATTGCAGGTCAGTAAGCACACATACACACACACAGATGCAACAAGTCATAAAGCTAACTATATGCGACAGTTTCCTGACCAAGTGTAGAGCCAATATCCTACAAATCATTTAGAAAGAAAAGGCAAAGCAAATTACGTAGGCAGACAGACAGATGGATAGATCAGTGTTTCCTAACACTGGTCCTCAAGGCACACTGACCTGCATGTTTTAGATGTTGCCCTGCTTCAGCACATGATTTCTTTTGATGGTTGATTAACAGGGTTTTGCTGAATTGCAATCATCTGAATGGGGTGTGTTGAAGCAGGGGGGCATCTAAAACATGCAGGTCAGTGTGCCTTGAGGACAAGGGCTGGGAAACACTGCTCTAGTCAAAGTAGCATAACATCTACATGCAAGTAGAAATGGATTAAGCTTTAAATAAATATAAAAATATTGCTAAAAACATTACTCAATGTTTGTAGCAATGTTCATAACTTGTGAGTTATTTTAAATTCAGGTCAAATGACCAAAAGTAAACGCTGAAATATGGAATGCAACATTTCAAAGCCAAATACGGGACGATTCTGTATTTTACGGGTGGTAACTCTAGCTGAGGCTTCAGCAGGGCAAACCGCCATTACTCCACGTGGCTTGCCCAGCTGCTCCTTTGTGAGAATGATGGGGCGTGAGGTATTTTTTTACTAACTGTACTACTTGCTTGTTCAACAGGCTCATTACTTCTGCCGCGATGACGTGGCCCT
>NW_015114938.1:57884-58236 GCF_001443285.1 Poecilia latipinna
GTAGAAGTGTGCAACAAAGGCTTCAGGCTAAACTTGTCTACTCCAGAGCTTAAGCATTTCATTGACCTAATCAGTTTCTGAAATTGTGATGAGTGTCTTATCCAGAAGTGTATTGAGTAGTTGGTCTAAGTGTAACTTCTGATTCTCTGAATAAACATTTTGAGCTGGAGTTCTGTGGTCTGTCTCCAAATTGGGTAAAATCCAAGGGGTGTCCTGGTTAAGTGAAGCAGTAAAATGTTCAAACAAGGTTTTGGAATTGACAAGTTTTTTTTGATTCTGAAATGACTGTCAACAGAAGATCCCAGAGGTTCCCAAACTGGGAGGTGGTGCTGTGCCAGTGGCACGAGAAGNC
>NW_015114938.1:58246-60693 GCF_001443285.1 Poecilia latipinna
CNGGATGAAAAAAAACCNATGAATGCAGTATGTGCTGGGTTTTTACCTTTGAACGGCAAACTGTTCTGTCAATTTGATTAAGGGCTTCTGCACTTCCCATGTGTCACTTTTATCAGCAGTTAAACTGTTTAATCCGTTAAAATGTAATGTTTTTCCGAGCTGCCTTTAAACGCAGCATGTTTACGGCGCACGCGCTGGGTTTACACCTGTGCGGCAGTGGAGACCTGCTGCTGTGCAGAGCTACGCAGGTTCGTTAGAATCATGGCAGCAAAGAACTTTTCGGTTTTTTCCCCCAAACAGAGTAAAGGTAGCTAAATGACTTGGCTAATATCAATACAACACCTTAAGCAGCTTGTAGGCTACTGGTTATGTTCAGCTGCTTTTAATTTTGCCCCTCTAAAAGTTGACCCCCCCCCCCAACCCCCTCCCTTGTTTGGCTGGGGCTGAGTATAACAGGGAATCTCTAAGAATCCACCTCTCACACACATTGCCCAACCAGACAGTTATATGTAAGCCATAGGGGGGGCTGAGAAATAATTTGGAAACCACTGGGGTGGCCCAGGGGAAAAAGTTTGGGAACCGCTGCCAGAGGCAAACTTAACGGCACCTGACAAAGTTCATACAGCTTAAAATGCTACCTGGCATTTGGCCTGAAAGATTTGCTTGGTAAATCAGGGAATCATGAGATTTAATATACAAACCTGAGCCAAATTACTAGACTTTGAAGGAAATGATTGGACTTAACAGGTTTCAAATTAGAGACGCAAGGCTTTTTCCAAAACTTATCCTAAGGGGCAACTTAAAAACAATGATGCAGGCCTTACAATGTGGACCTGGAATTGACCATTTGAGGCTGTTCCCTTGTAAAAATCTCAGGTGGGGTCTGTCTGAATGGAGTTTGGATGTTCTCACATGGCTAATGTGGGAGCACTAGCTTACTGCTACACTCCCAATATGCATGATTATGTGGATAAAACTTGAATTTACTGGAGTAAATGGTTAAATATATTTAATATTCCATTTTCAAGGCCGTGTGTAGTCAAGATTTGTATGAACCAGTCTTTTCTATTCAGGCTGGGCAGCATTGAGACTTTCTAGTGAATATATTGAATCATTCTTACCACCTATGCATTATGGGAAATTATGGAGATTGGTATATTTATAATACAGGAATACTAAAACATGACATTTTTAATTTTTCAGTATCAGAGAAATAGTAACAAAAATTGTTGCCGCTCTTAATAAAGACATTTTGAATGCAAATGTAAGAATGTGTGCTCTATTTAGGTAAAGATAAAAGTAAATCAGAAAAAAATGGAAATAAAATACAACCTCCTAAACAACACAACCATTTAATATATTTTACATAAAGCCAAAAATTACAGTAACACAAAATGTGAAAGAACCTGGGAGCGTTAAATATATAAAATATGTCTGTTTTACTCACTGTGTACCTAAAATGAAAATAATTTGATTAATAATGCTCATTTCTTATGAATTTCTGTAAAATAAAGCTTATTTTTTCTGTAACATCGTTTCTGAGTTGCTTTGGAGTTTTGTTATTGCAGAGCGCCATCTAGTGGAAAAGCTCTGCACGAAATTTTGAAGACAGTTCATTTCGTTACGGTTGTGTTTCAGCTCTCAAAACATCTTTCAACAGATGACGTCTAGCCACGTAAGTTTTTTTCTTAACTTCACTAAATGACAGTTATATTTTTTAAAATGGCTATTTTTTGTATAAATAAATAAATAAATAAATAAACAAATAAACAAATAAAGAAATAAAGAATTATCTTCGATCGTTAGTTATTATTTGCAATCAAATCTGTGAAGATCCAACACTACGATATAGTTTCTAAAAATATCATGTAATCCTCCCAGAAAATGAGACATTAGCTGAGGAGTTCATATCGTTGTTGGTCCTATTTTTAGCATGGAGTTGGATAGTTCTGCCTCCACCTCTTATTTCACGGGTGAAGACTTTAATTAAGATGTGACCCGTCCTGTCCCATGGGGCGGAGTTCATCTGACACTTCTGTCAGGTCCGGTATGGAGAGAGATAGAGGTTCATGCAAAAGGACGTAATTGTTTCAAAGAGATAAATACCTTCTTATGAAAACATGTTTATCTGTAAAGATGCCATAAAATGCAATGGCAAAAAGTGTCTCCCCTTTTACAGATTTAATTTGTTTTTAATTTTTTTTGGTCACACTTAAATATTTCAGAACATTAAATAGATTTTCTTAATACTTTCAAACATGTTCTATTTAAATTATTTCTTAAAAAATTCCATAGATCAGGTAGTTATCAGGTCTGTGTGTGAATACTGAAATTCAACATAATAAGCCATTTGCTTGTGCTATTCCAAGGTACTTGTAGCTGTGCTCTATGTCTGCTATTGTTCCCTCTGGGAGTGAGACCCCTTCTGTGCGGACCACCTTCCCTCT
>NW_015114938.1:63940-67337 GCF_001443285.1 Poecilia latipinna
ATAAACATTTTGAGCTGGAGTTCTGTGGTCTGACTTGTTTATGATTTGAGGGCCTTGTCTCCAAAATGGGTAAATTCCAAGGGATGTCCTGGTTAAAAGTGAAGCAGTAAAATGTTGAACAAGGTTTTGGAACCAACAAGATTCCTGACTTGACATGTTTCAGAAATGACTGTCAACACAAGATCCATAGGCAAAGTTTTTTTTAATGGCACCTGACAAGTTCATGCAGCTTAAAATGCTACCTGGTGTTTCCCTGAAAGACCTGCTTGGTAAATCGAGAGTCATGAAATTTAATACACAAACCTCAGCCAAATTACTAAACGTTAAAGCAAAACCCTGAGCAATTGGGAAGAAACTTGAGAATGCTTGACTTTGTTTTTAATTTAGAGGTACCAGGCTTTTTCCAAGTGAACTTATCCTAAAGGGCAATTTGAAGACAAAACCACACAAAGATGCAGGTCTTACAATATTTCAGGACACTTAATGCATTTTCTTAATATTTTCAGACATGTTTTATGATTAAGTTTCCATAGATCAGGTAGTTAGGTCTCTGTGAAATTCAACATTAAAATCAATTTTATTTAGTTCAGGTTGGTTGGGAAATCTATTCACCTTTTAATTTGAAAACTGCATTTTTTCTATTTTGTCATTTTCTCTTCCAATGATAAGTATTGCAAAAACAGAAATTTGCACAGGACTAGATTTAAAAGAAAAAAGCTGAAGCAGATTTTGCTGAAATCACAATGGTTTCTGGAAGTGGACAGTAACTAAGTGGTGTTGAGGGATGTAGTGAGGATTAACAGGAGGGGGAGAGGAGCGAGAGGGAGCTGGACTTGGACACAACCACTTCCAATCAGTCAGTGTTGGTGGATCTGTTTTTGTCCATTTTCAAATGTTTCTACAAATAAAACCCTGAAAATGTGAAAAATGACATTCGTTTCCCCTCAGTCAGTACTAAAACTACTTTTCTTTGTAGCCAAACCTTCAGGACTACTTTGGACACCTAAAGATGGACATTTCTGCCCATTCTTTTCAAAGTAGTACAAACTCAATTAGGTTGGTTGAAGACGATCTCTGAATATCAGCTTTCAACTCTTACAAGAGACGAATTGGATTCAGGTCTGTAACCAATCACTATTATTGATCACAACTGATCTTAGAGTTTGTCACAATAGCAAATTTTGCTTGGCGATCAATTGACCCAGAAATAATTGCGATAATTGATAGTATTATTTTGAGGCCATGTAGTTTCTGGCAAATTTTAAACATGACTTTCTCTAATTTTTTTCTAATATATTTTTTCTTTTTTTTTTTGACAACAAAATCCATGAATTCTTTTCAATATCCTGCACTACTATGCATTGATCTGTCCCATACAATCCAAATAATATACAGTAAGTAATTGTAATGATAAAATATAAATTTGCCATAAATCTTTTGAAAACACTGTATTTCAGATGATGGATTTCAAGCTGTTCATTATGATGGTTGAACAAATGTGAGTGGATGGATGGCTGATAGGCAGACAGAAGTGTGTGATTTAGCCTAAGGTTTTATGTTACTTTTTTTTTTTTTTTTTTTACCAAACTTTAATCTATATCATTTGATTTTAAATGATAAACCAATGCAAAGCGATGCATAGTTGTGAATTGGAAGGAAAATGGCACATCATTTTCGTTTATTTCTTTTTATCAAAAGTCAAAAATGTTGTTGTGGATTTCTAACAGCTTCCTTCACTTTGATGACCATGAAAGAAATCCAGTGCAGCTAGTAGCTGAAAACCACTTGTTTAAAGAGACAGCTCAGAGAACACAGCAACACATTTTAAAAATAATGATGAATTTATTAAGAATTAGGCCAAATGTGTTGTATTTTTGTATTAAAACTAAAAAACAAAACAAAACAAAAAACAAAAAAAAAAAACAAAAATAGATTTTATAGTCACTGCACACACAGTTCACATGAACAATTTGGATACATTTCTGATTTAGCTTATTTATTCACGTAATTCTCAGGAAACAGTCATCGCAGGTGGCACCATGTTAAACAGAAACACCTCGGTTCACCATTTCCATGAATCAACAAAGGGGGGAACCAAATTTGATCGCTCACCGTGTTGTGTTACATTTTGCTGTCTTTCAAAAGCGACACCACGATTCTGCTTATCTCATCCTCGATTGCTGATTGGCGGAAACGTGCAGAGTGACTTTCACACCTGTCACGAGATCTGTATAAATACGGAAGAGCGTCGACTCCTTCACAGAACGGGGACCAAAGCCTCAAAGAGTTCTTGCTTCAACAGTGTTTGAACGGAACTTCCTTTTTGTCCAACTCGAGCTATTTCAACCCTGCTCCTACTTGAACACTACTGTAGTAGTCGACGTAAAGCTTTATTTTTCTAAGTTTTTTTGTTAAAAGCACAAGAAAACGCCAACCAAGATGGAATCCCAGGTGCGTCAGAACTACCACCGCGACTGCGAGGCCGCCATTAACAGGATGGTCAACATGGAGATGTTTGCCTCCTACACCTACACCTCTATGGTAAGAAACATGAATACTATTTGCACTACCTTTGCTTCATTAGTCAGCCTTCTACTATTTAGCCGCTACATATTACCCACCTCGACCAATAAAATGCTGCATCTCGCTGAGGCTACGGCTTTCAGAAATGAAAATAAGGGACAGCCAACAGCTTAGGGGGTCGGCAGAAGTGGTGTGCTTTATTTCATGGCTGTTTTTTTGTAAAAAAAACAAAAAAACAAAAACAAAAAACTATACCTCACAAGTGCAACCATCACAGAGGTGAGTTGGTGTGCCCAAAACTGTACTCTAGTCAGAGTAGCATTAGTTCGACATGCTAAGTAGAAATAAATTAAGCGTCGGTATTTTATGGGCGGTAACTCTAGCTGAGGCTTCAGTTGTCCTTAAGCTCAGCCATTACTTCACGAGTCTTGCCCATAGCTGCAGCATCGCCATATGATGGGGCTTGAGGTATTTTTTTACTAACTGTACTACTTGCTTGTTCAACAGGCTCATTACTTCTGCCGCGACGACGTGGCCCTGCCGGGCTTCTCCCATTTCTTCAAGGAGAACAGTGAGGAGGAGAGGGAGCATGCCGACAAGCTGTTGTCCTTCCAGAACAAAAGAGGAGGCCGCATCTTCCTCCAGGATATCAAGGCAAGTGCAGTTAATGCATACACAGTACACGAAGTGGACTTTGACATTTAATTGCAACTAAAATCAAATTTATTGCTGCATACTGCAAAAACAGTAACTATGAATATTTTCCATTTTTACAGAAACCAGAGAAGGATGAGTGGGGCAGTGGGCTGGAAGCCATGCAGTGTGCTCTGCAGCTGGAGAAAAATGTCAACCAGGCTCTGCTGGATCTGCACAA
>NW_015114938.1:71166-72377 GCF_001443285.1 Poecilia latipinna
GGATCTGCACAAGCTGGCCTCTGATCGCGTTGATCCCCATGTAAGTTAAGTTATATTTTTGCTTCATTGACACCAAATGTTTGAAACTAACAAACAATTCTGTTTCAGCTGTGTGATTTCCTGGAGTCCCACTACCTGAATGAGCAGGTGGAGTCCATCAAGAAGCTCAGTGACTACATCACCAACCTGACCCGCATGGATGCCCACAACAACAAGATGGCGGAGTACCTGTTTGACAAGCACACCCTGGGAGGCAAAAGCTAAATGCCCAGAAGGGAACATGGAGTAGAAGTGTGCAACAAAGGCTTCAGGCTAAACTTGTCTACTCCAGAGCTTAAGCATTTCATTGACCCAATTGGTTTCTGAAGTTGTGTTGAGTGTCTTAGACCAACTACTGTACACTTCTGGATAAGTGGAACTTCTGATTCTCTGAATAAACATTTTGAGCTGGAGTTCTGTGGTCTGACTTGTTTATGATTTGAGGGCCTTGTGTCTCCAAAAGAGATGTCCTGGTTAAAAGTGAAGTGGTAGATCTGACAAGATTCCTGATTTTAACAGGTTTCAGAAGTAACTGCTGTTAATGTCAACACAAGATCCCACTGCAAACTTTTTTTTTTTTCCTTCCCCCTTTCCCTAACGGCAGGTGACCAAGATCATGCATTTTAAAATGATACCTGGTGTTAGCAAAAATAAAACTTGGATCTGCTTGGTAAATCATTAGAGGAGCAAGATATTTCATAGACCTGAGCCAAATCACTAGACTTTGAAGCAAAATCCCCTGGTTATTGGGAAGAAACTTGAATGCTTGCCTGTTTTTTTTTTTTTTTTTTTACTCAACAGGTTCTTCTAAGGTACAAGGCTTTTTCCAAGTGAACTTATCCTAAGGGGTAATTTTAAGACAAAACCACACAAAGATGCAGGTCTTACAATATTGTAGAACATTAAATGCATTTAATACTTTCAGACCTTTCCTGTTTAAATTAAATTTCCATACATCAGGTAGTTATCAGGTCTTGATGTGAATAGTGAAATTCAACATTAAAATGTATTCACTAGAGTTCAGGTTGGTTTGAAAATCTTTTCCCCCTTAAATTCATTTTATTTGAAAGCTGCATTTTTTTTCCAAATTTGTTTTTTTTTTTTTTTTTTTTTTTTTTTCCATTGATGTATGCAAGTGTCCCGGAAAAACAGACGAAATCTGCAAATACTTT
>NW_015114938.1:75272-97112 GCF_001443285.1 Poecilia latipinna
TTTTTTTTTTTTTTTTTTTTTTTTTTTCCATTGATGTATGCAAGTGTCCCGGAAAAACAGACGAAATCTGCAAATACTTTAACATAGGACTATATATATATAAAGCTGAAACAGTTTTTGCTGAAATCACAATGGTTTCTGGAAGTGGACAGTAACTAAGTGGTGTTGAGGGATGTAGTGAGGATTAGCAGGAGGGGGAGAGGAGAGAGAGGGAGCTGGACTTGGACACAACCACTTCCAATCAGTCAGTGTTGGTGGATCTGTGTGGAATGATGTTTGCATGACAGAAGAAAAGATAAAAAGGATATAAGGACTGAGGACACATTGGGTGAGTTAAGATGTTTTATGTGTTAAAGTTCCATTATGGCCATCTATCACTGAATAAAAACATTTTGTAGCTTTTGATTTACAATTAATGATTTTCAAATTAACATCTTTGGTGGAATGTATTGTCATTTTTTCTTCTTGCTAGAGTCTAAAATTTCCTTGATTTTTATTGAATCTGCTACAGTGGAGTGAGAGGTGAATGACATCAGGGTTAATTAAATTTGATCTTTCAGTGCTAGTGCTTAGTGTTCATATTTAATTCTTTGTAGTTCACCAAGAAAGTTCATAGATGATTGTAACATTTGATTTGACATGATGGACAATGTTCTAAAAGTGGCAGAGATTAGTTTAAGTGGCTTATTGAAGGCTAAAGCTGCATTGGTTGGTGTCTGTGTTCACATGAAGTCACCTGCAGCAGGCTGGACATAGCTTGGTACGGACAGAGGTTTATACGACTGTCTGCTGGTCAGACAGACTTCTGATGTGGTTGTTTTGTTAACTTTCTTTCTTACATTACTCTTAAGATGCAATAAAAGCTGGCCTTATATGATTCTTCACGCCTGTTTGAACTTTACATTTTGTCAGTGCCTGGGTTTGTATTAACCATAAAATTGCGCAATTTGAAATTACAAAAATAAATTTGCTTAATGGAAACACGCCAGTTTAAAAAAAAACTCAAAGTTTTTGATTAAAAAAATGTTTTGCTTTAGGATGAGGTGGTTTTTTGGCCATATCAAAATAGAAGTATTTTGGAAAACTGGAATGGAAACACTTCCTTCACATCACACAGTCAACAGCCAGATGTTAGTACTGGTGGAAATGACAAAGAAGACGGCAGGAAATAGTAAGAAGATGATGGTTTTTTTCTTTTTTTCGGGGCAGCTGGCTCCACCAGAGTCCTCACAACCTCACACAGTTTGTAAAAAGTTGCATGTCATGTGAATGTGTTGAATCCATATCTCTTCTGTAAAGTTATGGAAAGCCATCCAGCTCAAATGTATGTGACTTTTAGTACGTAGACAACACGTCTGCACGCTGTCTGCACAGTGTTGGTTATGTGTTCAATTTTCACACATTTGTGAAAATAACACAACACCTTGATTAATTTGGGTTATTTTATGTAGCTGTTTACATAAGACGCTGCCAAGTTTATTCACATATGATTTTTTTTTGTTGAGTCTCTGTCACAGACTGACATATTGTAACACAATCTGTGAAATTTATAAGAAAAGTTCTTGGACTTTCAAATGTTTTTACAAATAAAACCCTGAAAATGTGAAAAATGAAGTTCATTTCCCCTCAGTCAGTACTAAAACTCCTTTTCTTTGTAGTCAAAACTTCATGCCTTTGTTTCTAGCAACTTTGGACATCTAAAGATGGAAATTTCTGCTCATTCTTCTTTACAAAGTAGCTTAACCTCCATTAGGTTGGTTGAAGAGCATTTCTGAACATCAGTTTCCAATTTTTACAAGAGACGAATTGGATTCAGGTCTGTAACCAATCACTATTATTAATCACAACTGATCTTAGAGTTTGTCACAATAGCACATTTTGCTGGATGATCAACTGACCCAGAAATTATGATAAATGATAGTATTGTTGTTTTGAGACATAGTAGTTTCTGGCAAAGTTTAAACATGACTTTCTCTAATTTTTTTCTAATATATTTTTTCTTTTTTTTTTTGACAACAAAATCCATGAATTCTTTTCAATATCCTGCACTACTATGCATCGATCTCTCCCATACAATCCAAATAATATATAGTTATTGTAACGTGATAAAATATAAATTTGTCATAAATCTTTTGAAAGCACTGTATTTCAGATGATGGATTTCAGGCTTTATACTTTTGAAATTAATGCCAAAACCTAACATGAAACACATTTTTTAAATTATTATATTGTCATATCTGCATTGTTGTGTGGTAGACTGACTGCTCATTTAAATCTCTAACACATATTGCATGACTATGTAAGTTCTGGTCAGTCCAGATGAGAGTGACACATCAATCCCTTGTTGCTGAAACTTTCTTTAGGGACATAGAACACCAAATCACCTGTGGCTAATATCTGTCCTGAAAGTTGATAGAAACCACTGATGGATTTGCTGGTGCAGAAAGTGTGATGGTGGAGAGAGAACTGAGCGAAGATAGCAAACAGCATAGTCCACTATAAAAATCATAAGTGAAATGTGATACTTTATGGGAAATTTTCATCTACTACGGCTAGATAGAAGGCACCTTTGTGTGTTTGATACATATTCTTCTGCAACATTGGAAATCACATGTGGGGATTTTGGAGCCTTTCTGTCCTGGAATGCTCCTCTCAGAAACAACAGAGGACCCATGTGGCAGAATAAAGGATGATAAAATAAAAACATATCAATGGAGGATTTGGATAAATTCATTTAAAGATAAACACCTTATGTACAGCAGTTATTCACCACACTGAGATCGCCCTCTGTAATCCTCTGCAGATCCCATCTGGGCCACGTTACAAAGCTCGCTACCTAAATCAGGTCTGATTCTGGGAGTTTGGTCATTCTGTGTGTGTGTATGTGTGTGCGTGTGTGTGTGTATGTGTGTGTGAGCAGGACATGGGAGGTATGAGGCCTGATGGGTCCCAAGCAAGGGAGCAAAGAGTGAAGAAAATGGTGATGGGATGGGCGGCTAGAGAAGAGGAGCAGCAAACTGTCCTTAATTTGTTTAATCCGAGGATTTTTGGATTACCTCTGACAATTAATCTTGTTACACATCAGTGCAGCAACAGAGGGATGTCTGGTGTGGGCGCGGCCTCTGTGTGTGTGTGTGTGTGTGTGTGTGTGTGTTTAAATCTCCCTTTTTATATACGAGGATAAGGACTGACAGCTGGAACTCCTTGCAGGCACGACTACCAAAAACTGGCAGATTTTATTTTGTTTTCTATTACTTTTGTTCACAGACTCACAAAAAGTAAATATCAGTTTTGCATCATTTTAAACTACTACACAAAATTGAAGTACATTTAAAATCACTTTGAAGTAAATGAGCCTGGATATTGGATACAAAGCTGGAATTTGCAACTTTACTCATTGACATTTGTTGATATTTATTGTGGATAAGAACAAATTACATATTTCAAAATTGATAATTGATAGACTAAGTAGTTTTATCTTTTGAAGTATGGCATATTTCCTATATAGTAGGAACAAAGAACAAAGTCATGGATTGAATAATAATAAAGTTTATTCAAAAGTATTATTACAGGTGTAACTCATAAACAAGCTCACCAAACACAACAAAATGTGAAACTTAGCATGACAACTACGTTATTTTTACTTTTTATTTTTCTTCCTTTGCATCAACTTGTATATGTTTGAAAAAAGGTTTTATTTCACATAAAAAACTCATTAGATCCTCTCTGCCAATGACAAACAGTCTGTTCTGCTACTGACTCTTGTTTGGTGTCTTTTATTGAACCAGATCATTGCAGGTTAAAGAAACAGGACATATTAGCATTCCAGCAATTCATTTATTTAACAAATATCCTTCCTTTGTCCTTTCAGAGCAGTGATGCCGTTGGTCAACATGGCTGCAGTGCGGCTCCGGAGGGCGGCGGGGGAAGAGGAGAGGGAGCCGCGGCCGCCTGCGCCCCCGTCTCACCACTCCAACCACCAGTTCGCCAGCATGAAGAACAAGTTCTTCAACGAGCTCACACACCTGCCAAGTGAGCACAACACAATGCTCTCTACGTAGATTATTTAGGAAAAACACATTGCTGATACATTATAAGATCATAACACCATCCTGTTTTCCTTTATCATTATCTTTCCTTTTTTGCCATTTCATGTCATTTTTTTCATTCTCTTTCCTCATTTTCTCCACGTGTGAACAATGTGTCCCGCTCTCCAAGATCATAAACTCAAGAGTAAGTCCGTCTTGTGTCTCATGCCATCACATGTGTCCTACGTCAGGTTGAATAAAGACCCAACTAGCAGGAAAAGGATTTGCTCTAGTGCTGACGGGTCACTGTCTCCATTCTTCTCATAGGGAGTTTTGTAGTAGACAGAGTCAAAGTCGACTGATTACTTTATTGTCAACTCATCAAATGTACTAGACATACAAGGAGTCAAAATTTTGTTTCTTTCCCTTCGCCAGTGACCTAAAAATATCACATTACAATAAATAAGAACAAATAATCATAAAAAGAAGTTTTCCATAATCCATAGAAAACACAGCAATAATATTAGAAAAAAAATCCCACAAATCAGGTACAATATACAATTTTAAAAACACAAACTCTTACGTATTTAACAGCTCAGATGGAGAGTATTCAGGGTCCTTACCAGCTGATGGAAGAAACAGTTCGATAATCTAGTAGTGCGTACAGAAAGACTGAATTGTGTTACAGTCATGTGTTAGCAGGGTAAAAAGCAGAGGACTGAGTGCTCAGCCCTGAAGACGCCACTGTACAACAGAATCCTGCTGGAGATTTTAGTTTTCCTACTCGTACTACTGCAACCTCTGGCTTAAAAAAATCCAAAAAACAGTTGCGACGAGATGCTCTGAACCCCAACTTATCTAATTTTTAATTCAATTGTTGTATTATTAAATGCTCCAGTGAAATCAACAAAACAATTATTTTCTTTTTATCCAGATGAAGCGCAAAATGAAGAGCAAAACCAGTTGCATTCTCTGTTGATCGCTTTGCTTTATATACAAACTGGAAAGGATCTAAGGTGGAGGGAAGAACAGATTTAATGTGTCACATGACCATGATGGCCGTTCAAAACGTTTCATAACAATAGATGTCAATGTATTTACTTTAATAAAATGGCAAAATTCAAATACAAAATTGCTGGAAGTTGTAAACGATTACATTCAATCAGACATGAGATTTGGGTATTTCAGAGATTATTTATTTCATGTTGTTTCTGAAAATACTTATTAGTCTGGGACGAAATAAAACTAAACTATAGTAAAAAACTAAACTAAACTATAATAACCCTGGTTCACAGCTGGAATTCTGACTTTATGTGATATTCTTGTATTTCAATACAAGAACTTGGAAAATTAAAATTTCAAGAACCAATGGATGAAAAAAAAATGCCAGTGTATATCTACACTAGTGGTGACTCTTAGTTTATCACCCCTTCAGATAGAATCAGAGCTGTCCATCCTGCTATTGACCGTTTCTCTGTCCAGTGCCCATGTGGGGTGTGGGGGCCATCGTGGTTGTGGTCCTTGCCCTCGTCGCCTGCCTTGGATTCTGCATCTACAAGAAGTGTTTCAATAAGGGCAAGAAGCAAAAGAAGGCTCGAGAGAGGAAAGGGGGAGGCGGGCGGGGGCGCAGAAAGAAGGATAAGGAGGGAGAAGAAGGAGACGAGAAAAAGGTGAGAAGAGCTGATTTCTTCTATGGATTTGTGTTGCTGAATAACTGAAAAAACCCTGAGCAGAAAAAAGGACAAAATGAATGAATGTATGCACACATTCCACTTAAATAAGTATTATATTGCTCCACAAATAAAACTTATGTGCAGTTCAAGTTTAAAATCTTTAAACAAGTGGAATGCATTTGTCTCGTGACTTTAAGGACTGGAAATTTTACCTTCTGTCCTACCTGTTAATCTATGACCAAGACTTGGTCAGAAATGCTATGTTAAATGCAACATAGCATTTAATTAAAATAATATATCCTGCAGCTGATCATCTTGCGATTGTTAAATAATGCCTGAGTTCAGTGCATACGACTTGAGCTGTTTTGATAAACTGTTGATTTAAAAAAGAAAAGGTTGTGTAGTGGTTTTCATTCACCAGGGCCTGTAAGAAAACGCAACATGCAACAAGCCAAAGTAGTTGGGTCATAGAAACAACAACTCCAGTCAAGCTCTTGCAGTAACTGTTAAACAGGATCTATTCGCCAGTTTTTATCAATTCGGATCCTCTCATTTTTGCAGAATCCTAATAAGCCTGTCACTTTGGAGGGTTTTCAAGCTTGGAATATTTTTTTACGTTCACGCCACGACGTCTCAGTTGGATTCAGATCAGGACGTTTATTCGGCCACTCCTAAGTCTTCATTTGTTTTTTCCTTAAGCCATTCAAAGACGGACTTGCTGGTGTGTTTTGGTCATTGTCCTGCTGAACCCCAATGCACCTAAGGTCATAAACAGATATGATGTTCTCCCTCAGGATGTTTTTGCAGGGAGCAGAATTCATGGTTTCATTTTCCATGACAAGTCTTCTATTTTTCTTTTATATAAGATAAGATATATTGAAACCCAATTCTTCCAAAAACATGTCTCACCAGTTTACAGAATAGATTCTGTAAATGTTTGCATAATCAAATTATTTTTTGGCAAAACTGATAATAGCCATGTTCCTTTCACTCAGCATTGGTTTTCTTGGAGCTCAGCCCTGCTACTTTTGCCCAGGCCCAGTGGTGGAGTCATGAGAACCTACCATTAGTGAATTAAGCCAGCACTGGAGGTCTCTGGATGTTGTTCTGCAGTTTTTATGACCGGTCAGATGAGTTGTGGTCAGTTTGGTCAGCAGGCCACTCCAGAAAGGTTCACTGCTGTTCCATGTTTTCTCCATTCGTGGATCATGGCTCTCACTGCTGTTCACTGGATTTCCACAGTCTTACAAGATTCATCTCAATGACTTTGTTTTTTTTTTCTCTTTTGTACATTTTGACATTTGTTTATAGATTTTACTCCAGTTTAGGTGTTTTCTGCTTTGGGAATAGTTGCGGCAGTAATCAAATCGAGTGGCAAGAGAAATTCAACTCAAATTACCACAATTATTTTATGTCTCTTCCCTCTCTAGCAGAGTCTAGGAGCTAGTTAGCTTAGCCTAGCGCTAACAGGGAGATAGAAACAGGAGATAACGACTTGACTGTGCTTGTTTAAAACACAGCAAAATGATGGCGCTGATAGAGAAGATTCTTTCTTTTTCTTGCCAAAGAGATAATATTATAGTATGTAAACATATAATGTCATGTCGTCTCATGTCATGTTGAACACTGAACAAATACGGGTGTTGTTGGAATTTTTATTTTTTTTTCTGGGTGGTCCAAGTCTGTTTACTGTGTTCATCCTTCAACAGACAGAGACAGCTGCTGCTTACTGGCTTCCTGACTTTAATCTTTTTACAGTTCACAGAAGTTTGGCTTCTGTCCAGGTTGAGACATGCATTCTGAAGTATGTGCTCTATCTGGGCAACAGCCTCAGTGTCCAGAGACAACACGATTGGCTGGTGCTGAAGATCTAAAGATGTCTGTCACCAGTGTAAAAAACACATATTCATGAAAAGCTTTGGCACTCTGACAGAAAATGTTCTTTATTTGTTCCAGTCATTTAAAGGTTCACCTGTTAATCTCTACTTTGACCGTCTTTACTAAATTCATGGCACCACAACCTCCTACAGGCAGTAATATTTCCTTTGCTCATGTTCTATTGTGCTTTTGTTGCTTCAAGTAATCAAAGGAGAGCAGAAGCAACATGTGTGAGTTTGATAACGTCACCATGACGATTTGCCACCCTGTCATATTTTTCAGGATGGAGAGGAAGAGAAGGGAGAGGAGAAGGAGGTTTTCGGCAAACTGGAGTACTCGTTGGATTATAACTTTACTGATAATCAGGTGCACAATGCTCACACAACAACACACCGCACTGACTTTTCTAGAGTTATCGTAACTAGAACAAGATTTTACAGCCTTCATGTTTTAAAGCTTTGACATGCTTGGGTGAGGTTTGGTAGATGCCTGGATTGGCAACTGAACTTTAAAGTTATTTCAATTGGAAATATATTTAGACAGTAAGATGTATGAGACTGTATTATATATTTCAAAGGTACCAGTACAATTGGTGAAGGTATAAATTTACCCAGAACACAGCTCTGGTGAACCTGTGTCTTAGTATGACAGGTTAGAATTTTGAGTTTCTAACTGACTGGTGATTCGTCAAAAACCAATCAGCAACAAAATGATTTAGGTTACATTCCTGACTCAGAATAGAGGGAGCACTCCATCTCAAAATAGAGCTACACTAGACCTAAGCTTCAAATAATGTAGTAGCATAGGAGAAACTAAGAAATCTCCCATTATGCTTTTTCCTATTTGTTTCCCATTCTAAATACAGCTCTTGTCAAAATGAAAGTCCATGAATACAGTAGCAAGAGTTGTCAACACTTGAAAATCTTTAAAGACTTCAGAGTCTTTTAGCTTGTACTTTCCTTTGGTGGGGAATTTATTAAGGTCTGAACACAAACAGGCTTTGGTGGCATACAAAATGTGGTGCCTCATTTGGGATTGCTGGTTAAAAGAAAATAAAAGAAAGGAAACTCTGATGGCAACATTTCAGCTACACAGAAGCTACACAGAAAGACCATTAATATTTTACCACCTCATTATTTTCAACTACACATTCACACATGGTTAAACGTTCAAAATGGTAAAAAAAAAAAAAAGTACCTGTTGTACCTCCAGAAATTGTGCAATTTGAAATAAATTCATTTAATAGAAACACTCCAATTTTGAAAAAGCTAGGACAAAGTGGCTTTTCGGCCAAAAAGATGCGTTTCAAAACACTGCAAATGCAAACACTTCTTTCACATCGCACAAGTGACCTGATCAACAACCGGATGTTACTACTGGTTGAAACTACAAAGAAGATGACAGGAAGTGGTAGGAGGATGGTGGATTGTTTTTGTTTTTCTTTTTTTTTCGGACAACAAACAGCTGGCTCCACCAGAGCCCTCACAGCATCACAGTTCATAAAAAGTCGTGTGTCATTCCAACGTTTTGAATCCAAAACTCGTCTGTAAAATCACTGACTAGAATATCCCCAAAACACTGGATACGCAGCCGCTCCCAACGCTTGAATGAGACGCTGACGTCTCCTCTGATTGGCTGATACATGATGAGCGCTAGCATCTCATGCAACTGTTTACATCTGTCACTGCCATGATTTTTACTGACTTATCATGTGGACAAGATAATTCACATGTGATTTTAATTTAATTTCTCATTTAATGGAAACACTGCAATTGCGAAATTGTGTTTTTTCACCACTAGCAGAAAATAGGCTTTACGTAGATTTGCTTACATTTGTGACGGAATCACAGCTGTAGTTTGGAACTCGGACTGATCTTCTGCTCTTGGATTCTCCTCCAGTTGATCGTGGGCATCCTTCAGGCTCAGGACCTCCCAGCGATGGACATGGGCGGAACCTCTGACCCTTACGTTAAAGTGTACATGCTGCCGGACAAGAAGAAGAAGTTTGAGACCAAAGTTCAACGCAAGAACCTCTGCCCTGTGTTTAACGAGACTTTCAGTTTTAAGGTCTATACATTGATGTCGTTTTGAATACTAAGGTATTTTCTAACAGAATTCAAAGCTAAATTTGATGCTAGTGCTCTTCCTCTCCAGATCCCTTACAGTGAGCTGGGTGGTCAGACTCTGGTGCTGCAAGTTTTTGATTTTGACCGTTTTGGAAAACATGATGTCATTGGCGAAATCAAGATCCCAATGAACAGCATAGACCTCGGACAACCAATACATGAATGGAAAGATTTAGTTGGTGGAGAAAAAGAAGAGGTAAATGTTTATTTTTTTCCCTCCAAAACTAGGCATATCCAGACTTTAACAAAACACCTGATATATGCATTGTGTTTCTGACAGCAAGAGAAACTGGGTGATATCTGCATTTCCCTTCGCTATGTCCCCACGGCTGGTAAGCTGACGGTCAATGTGATGGAAGCAAAGAACCTGAAGAAAATGGACGTTGGAGGACTGTCAGGTATATGTTGTTCGCGTACCTAAAGGTTGATGATCGACTTGTATTGGAGGTCTGCGTTGACTCGTATTTGTCCCTCTCAGATCCGTTTGTCAAGGTGGTTCTGCAACACAACGGCAAACGACTCAAGAAAAAGAAGACATCTGTGAAGCAAAACACTCTAAATCCTTACTTCAACGAGAGCTTCAGCTTTGAGATTCCCTTCTCCCAAATTCAGGTTTGTACTCTGCATAGTTTCACTGATATTTGGATCTGTTGACTGTTGCATGAACGTAGTACAACACAAAAGTATTTCTTTTGAAATAAGGAAACATTTTCAGACAATTTTCTGTAAATATTTCTTATAAGTAGGCCTGATTGCTTTGCATAAAGAACATTTAACATAGTTGCTTTTTGTTTTAGTCATTGTTAGTGTTTTTGTCGTCCACCGTGAGGAAATGTGACGTGTCCAAAACGCAATCGGGTTTTAATGTCTTAATAGTGGATCATAAATCTTTCTCAGGCAGATACAGGAAAACAAAAACCAAGTTATTATTGAACAAAGCTATATGATTTTAATTATTTAAACTCCAACATACTATGCTAACTATTTGAAGCTTAAATCAGAAAGTTTGCATGAACATACATGAAGTCCCTGAACATCAGATTTTAATGCAACTCTCTGCTGACAGTATAATGTTTAAGTAATTTCTTTTTCTCCAACCACTGCAGAGTTAGGGTGCAATTTGGAGATGTGGTGCTCTGCTACAATGGGAATTCCAATGCATTTTGATTTCTATGTGCAAGAGCTCATCATTGCACAGTGGCTAGAGAGACTATGCATAACAGTTGTTGTATCAAGAGTCCTGAGAGGACAGCCTGGGTTAGCCGTGATAAAATCCCATAGGAAAACTGTATGACCCTGCAATTATATTTGTTGTTAATTTTGTCTAATTTGAGGAGAAAATGCGATGCTTTTAGTAATCAAGTCTAGACTGATATAGTTTAAATGTCACATACGTCATACATGCGAGCGAGACATTTACAGGAAGTACCACTGACCCTCCTCTGTCTCCACACACAGAAAATCCAGGTGCTGATCACCGTGTACGACTACGACAAACTGGGCAGTAACGATCCCATCGGGAAGTGCTGGATCGGCTATGGCGCCTCCGGCGTCGGGCTGCGCCACTGGTCAGACATGCTGGCCAATCCCAGGCGACCCGTGGCCCAGTGGCACACACTGCTGCCAGAGGAGGAGGTGGATGCGGCCCTGAAGGCCCCCATCCGCTAGCGTGGCCCCTGAAACCTGGGCTACTTACAGTGTAACTTTCCAGGAACTACTGACTTATTTGTAATATTTTACTTTAAATTAAGTTATTGTGCGTGTTTGTGTGTGTGCGTGCGCATGACCTTCATTTTCACAAATCAACAGATACATGTACATGCATGTTCACTAGTGAAGGAATATGCAAGATACTCATTGTGACAAAATAATCTTTGAAATGGCTCAGTGAGTAACTTCCTGTCTAACGTGAGTAAATTGTGCCATGCTGTCATGTGGTCTACAGGCTTCAAAATATTGTATTATATATTATACTGTATGCTTTCAATGAGAAATAGAAGACAGGAGGGTTATGTATAGAAATTTTAAAAAAAGACTATTTCATCTTTATTTAGACGTTAGCACTGGGACGCAGACGGCTATGTTCAGCAACAAAAACACAAAATAACTGTGCTAACCTTGTTCAAGCTAATCTGTTAGCTAGCTGGATCCTTTAACTAACTGGCTAATCTGTTAGCCAGCTAGCTCATGACATATAAAACGTAACTGTTTTTGTTTTATTTCGTTGATAATTTTCTCTCATTTTTACATCAGCTAATTTGAGTCTCAAAGGTAACTCAAAAGTGGTGAATCATTTCTTACTCTAAACCAGCATTGAAGGGTCTATTAAGAAATGTTAAAGCATGGCTCTGCTACTTATGTAAGTACTGCATAAGTGATACTTATGAAGTACTTAATCACTGCATAAGTAGCTAATATATTTGCTGTGTTCGTTGCTCTCTAGGCATTTCCATGTAGTACATTAATTGCTAAGCTAACGGCTAGCCTGAGAGGAGCCAAGACTTCTTGTGTCTTAAAAATGTTCAAGTCTCAAAATATCATGGTGGTTAATGCTAAAGCTATTTTGCTAACATTTAAGTGGTTGCTGCTTTTGTGCTGTCTGGTTGATTAAGGAGAAATTGCTGATTATTTACACTTTAATTGGAGGTTTATTAATAACCTTCCTATGTGAAACATACATACACAAATGAAGCAGTAGAATATAAAAATGCTACAGTGATCTAATGAGCTCATTTGCTGAATGAAACACTTCACATGTTTCAAACAGGAATGGTGCACTAATTTCCTACCTACATTTCTCAGTCATTTGCTTCTGTGTTAATTATTTCCCCAATGTAAATATGGTGTCAGTTTAAAGATTCATAAAATAGCTTTTACATAAATTGCTCCAGTGTTTTTGATTTTAGAGTTGTTTTAAGACAGTAAAAGTTCACATGGTCTTTGCCCCTCTCAAGCTAGCTTTTAGCTTTTATATTCAAGAACAACTAAATTTGATTTAAACTAAATGAAGATGCCAAGTGAGCCATCTACTGTAGGTGTGGTGTTAAATTAAAAATAATAATAATCTTACTTCAAAACTCCTGAGGTATCCCTTGAGCATCAGATTAAGATTTTGTTTTTAAGGCTAGCAAGGGTGTCCAGATAAAGCTAAGACCCATTTTACCATCTACTTACAAGATAGCACTAGAATTTAGAGTCTGCTAAAAGTAAAATGGACACCAAGACATTGTTGCTGACCAGAAATGTTCGTGTCCTGTTCTGTTTACCTGAACTCCTCCTCTTTACTCTTTAGCGTATCGGATCTATGCTTGATTGTTCCAGTTTGATGTGCTGTAGTCAGATTTGTTCTCAGAACAGAACAGAAGTCATGTTGTGAGTGGCGGTGTCATGCATGTGTGTGCTGCTATTTGTTTCTTTAAAAAAAAAGAGAAAGAAATTCTTATGGCTTCACTTTCTATCCCTTATATTGTGATTGTAAAATAAAAAAGCAGATGAAATAAAAGAGATGGTTTGGTGGACTGATGGATTCGCATCAAGCTATTAATCCACACACACAGTCAGATATTTAGTTGTTTACAGTGAAAGGAGCTTTATTACAAACCGTTCTTAACACAGGCTGTTTCTGATCTAGTCACTATGGCTCTTCGCCCAGTGCTGCATAGCCTAGGCCCAGGGGGGAGGTACAAGCTCTGAAAAAATAAATGAAATGAAGTTTGGGCAGAAGAAGGATGTGCTTGCAGTTTGATTCTTTCATGAACTGCCACTGGTTGTTGAAATAATTTGATACTGAATGTAATATCAATCCACTCCTCATGAACCTGATTGGAAAGTGTAACCTCCACCTCTTCCACGAAAGAGCGATATGCCAAGTGACACTGCTAACGTAGCAACTTTGTCACCCTTATTTAGTTTTAGTAAATAATTTTTGAAATAACTGGCAACAATCGCTGTTTACAATCCAACATCGGCCGGGCCATAAGGGAACAGGTGATCTGGGGCTACTGTGACAGCTGTGTTTACACTGTGGCTGAGAGACACTGTTTGAGAAATATCCACACTGATGACGTGTTTGTGAGGTCTTTTTTTTTTTTCTTTTTTTCACATGTTTAACGATGAGACTTTGTTGAACGAAGCATTTTTGGAGTGAAATAATGTCATAGTGGACCCTCCTGGCAGAGACATCAACAAAGCTGTTCCAAGTTAAACAGGAAAGTTTGACTGCAGTACCCTCCCTTCAACCCAAAGAGGGCAGCACTAAGACTGTTGAAGGTAAAATGTTACAGAATTAAACAAGTTCACACTAATATGTTAACATTTACACAAAGACATAAACACAGCACACTTAAGGACTGATTTGTCTGCAAAAAAAAAAAAAGTTGATTGGGGTTTAGCTACTCTTTAAGATTCAACCAATATTGCCATTAGTGTCACTAGTTCAGTTTCGTTCTTGTTTGAGTCAGGTTTTACAGTTTAAAGCCATTCAAACTTATTTGAACCCAAAAAGCCCCTTAGACCCACAGCAGCACTGCTGCTTTTATAGGTCTGTCTGTGTTTTCCCCGACTGACTGTGAACCAGCGAAAGAGCGGATTATTGGTGTGTCCTTATTAGTCCTTGACTCCTGCAGAGAGCCAAACATGTGAGGCAGGAATTAAACTGGGGGGAGGGCAGAAAACCTGTCCACAGTAAGACGAGAGACGGAAAAGCTCAAAGAAAATAAACGAAGAAATAATTACTTTTTTACTTTCACAATGAGGCATTTTTCACCCCTTTTTAAAATATAAGAATTTTATGTGACTCAAATGAGGAAGAGGAGACTCACTTTTAGTGCCTGGTTTTGTTATATGAACATGTGAAATAACACAAATCCTGCCACCTCTTTTTCTTGTTATTTGTTATTCCTGTTAATTATGAGACTTTGTTGATCAGCTATTGAGGTTTTTTCTCTTTTGACTTTACTCTGCTTTAAAGTCAATCTACAAATGTTGAGTCAATTGCCAGCCAAGGAAAAGATGACTTTGAAACAAATTGCTGGGGGGGGAAGAAAATCAGAAAACTTTCTTTCAAAAACAAATAGTTACATATTAATATATATGTTAAACATAAATAACATACTTTATTTGCATTTTTAAATGTTTGTCATCTTCCTAAAAATTCCATAATTTGTTTTTGCCAAAAGTGTTTTAGGCAACAACAACAACAGCAAATAAATAATAAATTAATTAATTAATGATCACTTTTGGCAAAAATGACTTAGGCAATTATTTTAGGAAGGTGACTATATATGCATATATAGTTAAATAAAAAGAATGATATGTTTTATTACTGACATGGACTACATTTATTTTTGGCTAAAACTGAGCTTTCTGTTGAACCTTTCAGACTTTCCGTAACATACAGGCAGCCTGCTGGATTTTATACACATTAATACGTAATGCCACTTTTTGCCACCTGAGGGCGACCTCTGCCATTATTTTTGGCCTGTCATTGACAGCAAAGCGATCTCACATCTTTCTCCGTCTTCGGTTTAAATGCCTATCACCGCTATTACATAACAATTCAGTTTGACTCTTTCACTACGTCCATCGTATTTCAGCATTCCTTTCATTATCTCTTCATCCGTCAGAATGCATGAGTGAAAACTGACTCATTAACTACATCAGATAGCAGCTCTGATAAAATCAAGACGCCATCATGAAACGGACATGTGAGCTATCCACGGTCTGCCTCACAGCCATTTAACATCTCGTCGTACAGGAACAGTGCAAACGTCGCTGATAGCTGATTCCAGCTCCACTTAAGTGATTGAGATTTTCAGAGCGATGTCTGAAGGGTTCCCCTTTTTTCCAGAATCATTTAATCTGTACCACTGAAGCGTTTTCCAGCTGTCATGTCAACGTCTCCATTCCTGTTTCTCATGGTTTTATCTAAGGCAGATCAGTAGATCAGGACATCACTAAGATGCTCTTTGAGATTCTCCTTCGAAAGCAACTATGTGCCTCGGCAAGCTGTAAGGTAAGGTAATTTTATTTATACAGCACATTTTTAGCAACAAGGCAATTCAAAGTGCTGTAGCACCAACCTAGCAAAAACAGGACTTCCTGTGTTATTAAAAATTGTGGTAATTGGTGGTTTAATTTATCTCACTAGCAGTGTTGGTAGTCTGAATCCATTTTATTGTGGTACTAGTCTGAGCTTTATTTTTTAATGTGTATTTAATTGTGGCAACAGTTTTGTTTAACCTATGACGTCCAAGAAGAATTTCCCCTGACATGGACAAGTAGCTACTGACTTATCCCATGTCGAGGTTCCAAGTGAATTGGAAATCGCTGTGTCTAACTCTTTGGTGTGAAAAACATGGCAAAGTGTTCTGGAAAGAACCACTGGAAAGGACCACACAAGCAGTGGAAGCATGTCAATCCAGAGTAACAGGCTTTTCTCCTTATAGTGGAAATTTACAGTCGCAGTATCCAAAGAACAACCAGCTGCCCAGCTGAAGATGCGTGAAATACTCTAAGATAAATTTGTGTTTTTCTATTGCAGTAGCAAAAGTTTATGTCAACTCTAGAAAAATTTTATTTAGAAAAGCCCAATCTATGATTCCAGAATCAGAAGCATTTGTTTTTATTTATACTCTACCTTTTAATCTAAATTGGAGTGTGTGTATGGCGTGGCTGCCGTACCTCCAAGCCATGTGGCGTTCTGTGTCTAGGAACCTTTTGTGAGATCATGATTTCCTGTTTTCTTAGGATATACTATAAGTGTTTCATAATTCAAAAGCCCACTCTTTAAAGAGAAAAACATATTTCAAGGTGCAGTAGAACTGCAAGGTGCGTCTTAATAACAACCATTTAATGACAGCTAGATGCTGTTTTCCAATTGCTGCTGAGACTTTAAAAGGAATCAAAATTCAACAACGGCCATGATGCTTTTCCACATGTAGAAAAACATCATGGCTGTTAAATTTTATGGAGGATCTGTGATGCTCTTCCAAAAAGCCCCAGGAACTTTGCAAAAAGCACTTGGCATTATGAACTCTTTAGATGAAAATCTGATTGATGAAAATTTGTCATCACTGGGTCCTTTGAGATAACGATCCAAGACCAAAATGGTTCCACAGATACAAACTCAGCCTTCTTCTGTTTTCTTCTGCTGCCCTTCTTAGCATGAACAGATGCAGGCTCCTGTTAAGGACTTGCATCCTGAATATTGGCTGCTTTTGCCAAGAAGTTTGTTTTCATTGCTGCTGTCCTGCAGAGGCCCAGCAGTCGTCCAGTGTTATTTTCACAACAGGCAAAGCAATATATCCTCATGACAGGAGAAAAACAACATTTTAAAAATAAGTTATGTCATGCCGTCTCCTGAGAATATTGAGAGAGAAGACTGAAGAGCTTGCCTGCTGTTTTTTTTTTTTTTATAATAATTTACTCATTAAAAAAGCAACAGTAACAACAACAAAAAAAATCAGACCTATGGAGTGCTTGTTCACTTAAAGCTAAAGAAACTATTTAGTTATAATTTCACTTTTGTACTTTTTCACATTTTTTCACCCTGAAGCCACAAGCGTCAGTGTATTAGTGTATTTTATTGTTTTAATAGTGATGAGAAGTTTGGCCCTTTTGAAGACAGCCGCCTTGTTCAGCTGCCAAACGGCTCTGAATTTATTATCATCTGTTGCCACCCCATAATCCACCCTCCACCAAACTTTACACTTAGCACAGTGCAGTCAGACAAATACCATTCTGATTTGTCGGTCTTTATGAAACGTTTTTGGCAGAATGCTGAAACCTTGGTTTCAAAACGAGGGAGAGCGTATTGCTCCTGGGTTGTCTGGCTGCCTGTCTGTTTCAGAGTTTATTTTCAAATGTTTTTATTTGTCTTGAAGATGCTGAACAAAATCACACATCCTTTTAAATGTAGCGCATGTACTTTTATTTCAGCCAAATAACATCAAGTTACAACACATCCAGTTCAGAGAAACCCAGGAGCGCTATAAAGAATCCAATTTAAAAAAACAAACAAAACATTTTTTTTTCTTAATTGTCTTTGAATCACGTTGCTCCCATCTCTGTTTTTGTGCTTGCAGTTTTACTTCCAGCGACCACCCACCTTCCCCTTGCCGTGGCCTTTTTTGCTGAGGGAGAAAAGACAGACGGGAAAAGACGAGTGAGGCGCGGCGCCGGAAGGAGACAGAATCAGACATGTCAGATTTTGCATCTACTCACAATTTCTGAGCATGTTGGATTCTGTTCAGTAACACAGTAATCTGTGGGAGGCAAAGAAAAGTGTTCTTGGGATTAGCAGATTGTTATTAGAGTTTAGTTAAAGTTTAAGAAGTATTCATCACCCTTGAACTTTTTCACATTATTCTTTTTGTCTTGTTAAAACCACAAACATAATAAAATGTATTTATCGTCAGATTGTTTCACTTATAACAAAACATTTTTCAAATAATCTGTAATAATCTGTAGTAATAGTACTTTTTTCATCAATATACTGTAAGGGAATTATTGACTTAAAACAAGTCCCTATTATCTCTCCTGAAAAGTTACTTGTAAGTTATTTTTATCTTATTTCAAGTGTATGAATATATTTAAACTAAAAACTAAACTAAAAACACTTGGTAAGATTTTGTGTTTTTCCAGTGTTGGTCTTTGTGTTGCTGTTTATTCACTAAAGTTCTATAGTAAACCTCTGAGTCCTTCACAAAACAGCTGGATGATACAGAAATGAAATAACAAACACAGCTGCTCAACGTAAGTACCAAGGAAAATATTCAGAAAAATGACCAGAAATTCAGAAACTGTAGAAGGCTTCTGCTGAATATGTTCCATGTTTACACAGCAAAAAATGTTTTGAATGTGCTGGATCCATGTTTTTGTTTGTGGAAACACAATTTCCCATTGGTCCACAGTAATGTGTATCAAGCAGCAGCCACACATGACCAAGTGGAGCCATTTACCTTTAACCCAGCTGGGTCACCTCTCAGTACGTTTACAGTTTAATTCTAATTTGTGTGATGAAAATGGATTTGCTCAATCAGCTGAACTCACCTTCCTCCTGTTACACGGAGGTCGTGAAGCGGGTTGTAAAGCCTACCTCGTATCTCTGGTGCTTCATTTGCTCCATGAAGTCAAACTTCTCAGATTCCAGCTGATGGATCCAGTTCCACATCTCCTGGGCCCGGTTCCTGACAAACACAGAGCCACACACCGTGTTTCTATGCTGTAAAGTCTTTTAGTGTGCGACTCTTTAACGAGTTTGGCTGGGTGAGTGTGGCACCATGCAGCGTAAAGTCCTTTGAGTGACATGAAAATTCAGCCAAAGAACAAAATAATGGACCACAGAGAGCTGTACTTCAGGATTAGTTTTCATCTCATACCTGTTCAACAACATTTATGAAATTATGAAACTGGGTTTATCACACTGGGTTACAAAAAAAGTCAACCTTTTGGAAGATGTATATGTTTTTTTCAACTGAACTAGGACTATTTTTTTAAATCCTGAAATGATGTACATTTTTCTCAGGTTTTTATTCTAACTTGATTTAGAGAAATACAATGTTCTGACTAAACTGATAACATTTTTGTGTGGTTTTGCATACATATGTATAAATTATTGCAAACGTTTTTAAATTAGTATGACAAACATTTGATTTTTTTTTTTTGCAAATAATCACAAAACCAATCTTAAAACCCCGAAGAGGCAATAATATAAAAACCCATCGCTGCACTGGATTACTGACTGACTGCGATGCGTCTGGAAGGGACTCACCTCAGGCTGTCCTCCCTCATGTTGTCGATGCCTAGAGGCTGCCGTCTGTCGGCCAGCGTCTTCCTCTTGATCTCCCTCCCCGTCAGGCGCTTGCTCTTCCTCGACTCGGCCTGGATCGGGGTTAAACAGCACACAATCATCCTCCACTTTTCCTACTTTTCATCATCGATCTGAGGTGAAAACACCAGGCACACTGACTTTGGCCAGGAAACCTCCAAAGTTGGCTCCCATGCCAGACAGCACTTTCTTCTTCTTCAGGTCGTCATCTGCCTTCTTTTTGGCCTCCTCTTCCTCTTTTCTGTGACGTTCTTCCTGCGAGGTGGAATGGACGAAGGATAGAGACAAAATATCATGTTTGCTGTTTCAATGCGTTATCGTTGCAGCATAGCAGATGTAAATGCCTTGCACAGGTTGATGAAGTACCTCCAATAGATGTACAGGGTTTCCTATGAGGTATTATAAGCCTGGCAGGCCACCAGGCCTACCTGGTGCCCTCACCAGGTTTAGCATTGTTAATTTATTTTAGTTTGTTCTTAATTATTGCCTTTTTAAAAATACTTTATAGTTGGTGTTAAGGTGTTAATCTTCCAGTCTCTCAATAATGCATAACTACCAAGAGATATTTTCATTTCTTGTGAGATATGTTTATGGTTATGACATTGTGGTATGGATACTTTTGCAAGGCACTCTACATATGACGTATGAACTGTACATGGCAGGTAAACTTATGATTTCATATTCTGAACAGGTATGGGATACAGTTTTATGAAGTAATGTGGGTCTTTACTGCAATCCTATTCTGTCGGTCCTTCTCCTTCTCGGCTCTGACTCTCTGGATCTCGGCCCTCTCGGCTCGACGGTGCTCCTGGAGGGAAAACATTTGGCCATTCATTTCATCCCACTTGCGCTCCAAACCAGCTTTGAGATTTGACCAGCCGCATGGGTCTTAAAGTGATCTCACAATCCGCTCCTTGAGCCCAATGAGTTCCTCCTCGTCCTTCTTCCTCTGCTCAAAGTGAGCATCGATCAGGGTGTGCAGCTCCAGTAAGTCCTTCTCCATTCGCTTTCTGTGGATGTCCTGTCAAAGTGACAAAGGAAACAGTTGAGAGACAACTCCTGGTGATCAATTGTTCAACGTCTAGAGACGACTGAAGAGAAAGACCAGAACCAACTGTTAGCAACTAGAGGGCTGGGTAGCTGATCCAAGAGTTAATCTAGAAGATGGCCATTGGGTGATTACTGAGCTAGAACCAAACCAACAGCTTACCTTAATGTTGCTAAAGCATTTTGTGCAATGATGGGACAGGACTTGAGTTTTAGTTCCAATGTATTGAGGGTTTTGTAGCAACAATAAGTTAATTATATTTCATGTGGAAAAACAATTTTTTTAGACATGCCTAATTTCGCAGTTAGTTTCAGATTTCTCTCTGACTTTTTCTGGAATGAAATGAAGCCATCCGCTGCAGGATGTGTTACGCCACCATAACCCAGCTAGAAACTGACCAAAGCAGAACTTAGCTCTCCGTCTGATCCCAGTCAGTACCTTCTACTACGCTCTAACTTTAGCCGTGAACATGGCACCTCTGTTTCAATTGTCTTATTAACTTACGTCAAAATCCACTCGTTCTCCCTCAGGAATCTTTGGAGGAGCAAGTTGGGGCACAAGAGGTCTTTAAGTGGAGAGAAGAAGAAAAAACCCCCAAAACAAAACAGAGCTTAGTGAAAGAAAGTGGAGGAAACTGCACAAAGACAGATGAAGCAATCTGAGCTTTGGTTTACACAACATACTTTGGCTTGGGGCGCTCTTCTTCTGCAGAGAAAAATGCACAAAATAAACAAGTTTAGAGTTTATTCCTGAGGTGAAAGAAAGGATTGTGAAACAGTGTAAAGGATGGTTGATATTTTGAAAAGGACAACAGGTGAGGTGTTTGGAAAAGTATGTTATCATCAGAAATTACAAAACAAAACAAGAATCCAAAGACTTTTGTGTGTTAAATACACCTGACAAAGAACTACCAATCAGGAAAAAGATTTGGATCATGACTGCTTAGTTTATTAGAAACACACAATGTCTGAGCAGGAAGTGGTAAGAGTATTGCATTAAACATACAACAGACCATAGAAGCTGTTACACAATAATCATCTCTATGGATGCCACAGATACACTGGGCTTGTAGAAAAGCATTTGAACCGTTCTGTTTTCTGGATGATACGTCAAACATTAACTAAGGGAATTATTTAAATCACTAACAGCTGCTTAAGTTGCAGAGGAACATGCTCTCTGCAGTCAAAGTTCTGGTGTGATTCTTCTCTCTTCTTTAGTCATTTCCTGCCAAGGACTCAGCTTTTTGACACAGACTAGA
>NW_015114939.1:0-65236 GCF_001443285.1 Poecilia latipinna
ATTTTCAATAGAAACTAGACCAAAAATACGTGGTAAGATTCTGTGCTTTTGCAGTTTTTTGTTGTTGTTTTACATTTAACCACTAGTTGGCAGCAGAGTTCATGTAGAGCTGTAAACTGAGTCACTTTGCTGTATTTTTGTTGCTCCATTGCTTAGAAATTACATTTCACAACAAAAAATCCTCTAATAATCCACACAAATTAATCGTTCTGCTCTACATATTCTTGGTAGATTAGGAAATGCTGTGATGAGAAAAAAGGGCTGACAGTTCAGACTATAACAGAAACAGTTCTTCTCTAGATGAACTATACGGTTCCTACTGAAAGTTCTGGATCTGTTTTGGGGTCAGAGGGATCAATCCGATCAGATCTGATAGATTTCCACCTTCTTCCTCAACAAAACAATCGTTGTGTTTGTTCCTTAACTGGGTTGGAGCGTTTTAGAGTTGCCTTTGTTCCTCTGGTCCTTCCTGTTTTTCTACCAACATGAATTTATTCCCGTCTTCTCTGTTTGTTTTAGTAACTGCAGGGCGACAGCAGATCTACCAGAGCAGCTGTAATGAATGTAAGGTTCCTTATTGTAGAACCGCTTTTATCTCAAACTGCTCTCTCAATTTGGCACTCACTATCAGTTTAAAGTTTAAGACCAGATTCAATATGTTGAAAAAAACAAACTGAACTCCGGCTGAGTCAGAAACATTCAGAAGAAAATTAGGGTCACCAGAAAAAAGAAGAAACCAACATTAATCTCGGATTTCTAACTTTAATCTCATATTTCTGACTTTAATTTTAATATTCTGACTTTAATAAGAATTCTGGAATTTGTCCACATTATTGTGTCTGTCACTAACTAACTAACTAACTAACTAACTAACTAACTAACTAACTAACTAACTAACGTCTACTTTTTCTGTTTATTTGGTTTATTTTGGGTTCAAATGAAAATTTAAAACAAAGACAATAAAGTAAAAACAGGATTTATTTAATAAAAAAACAAAAAATAAGTTAAAAACAAGAATTTAAATGTCTCCTTTTAATAGAAATATTTATAATATTTTTACCTTTTCCCACTTTTTCTATCTGACAACGAAAATTCATCAAATCCCCTTCCTATAAAAACACTGTGTCCTCATGATGCCCTAATAATCTGTTAATCTGCGTTTAATCTGCAGACGTCTGGAAGTTTTGTTGGTGAAATTGTCTTCAGAAGCTCCTGCAGGTGAAGCTAAACTTTGAGGGAAGTTCAACATCTGCAGCAGCAGGATTATTCCAAATGGATTAGGATCCTGAATCAGTGGAGATGTTGGGACGTTTCTAAAAATAAAAAAAATAAAATAAAAATAAAATAAAATAAAATAAAATAATAAAATAAAAAGTTTTCCTTGAATAAAAATCCATTATTCCACCCAAAATTGACCGGATTATTTTAATTGAACCTGGATCTGAGTCACAGCATCAGATCCAGGTTTATCTGCAGGATGTGGAGGATCTCATGGATTCATCCAGATCAGTTTAAGTCCTAAAAGTCCCCTCCTGCAGCTTCCTGCTGATTTTTCCGGGATTATTCCACGTATTTGGGAACGCAGCCCTCCACCTCCACCATCTCAGGCCAGTTGTCGTACTTGTTTTTGGAATCGTCGCTCTTCATGTGCTGGAACACACGAATGGATCAGATTTTAGTTTCACAGCAAATTAATTAGTCAGCAAATCTGGGTTAAATTAGTTTAATTTGATGACTTTACCTTCTCAAAGTTGCTTTTCCCTGTCGTTCCTTTCCCACCAACAAACACCCAGTTATCCCGATATCCTAGGGAATGGATGGTGGAGCTTCCCAGGTCCGAGATCAGAGTCCGGGCCTCCTCATTTAACCTGACGGGACAAAAACATTGGATGATGGGTCTGATACAGGAATACAGGAATAAATAAATAAATAAATAAATAAATAAATAAATAAATAAATAAATAAATAAAGATTTATAAAAATTATTGTTTATGTAAAAATTTATATAAATTGAAATATGAAACTGTATATAATTGCTTATTATAAAAACAGTTATACAGTAATATATTAATTAATGCATTAATTAATAAATTAATAAATGTTGGTAAGTAAATTAATTAATTATATTAATTTAAAAAAAGAATGATATTGATTAATAAATATTAGTGAAAAAATAATAAGTAAAGAGGAATACAGATAATATGAAAAGAAATTGACTGAATACAAATAATTATGTAATAAATAAAAACTAAAAATAAATCAATATGTAAATAAATAAATAGGAAAATATTTGCTGGTAAATAAAATGATTGAAATAAATGGATAAAACAATAAGTAGAAGTGAATAAATAAAAATTTATAAATTAATAATTGGAAACTATAAGTAAACGAATAAATTCATCATTATTCTGAAATAAACCAAATTTCTTTATGTATCTGATAAATAATCTGACAGTAAAAATCTTTAATTATGAGATTTCTGATGTGATTTGTGGATAAATTTATGAAGAAAGTTTGATTACAGCTTTACTGTATTTATGTGATCAAGTTAAAATTCATGTCAAATTTTCATTTTGATGAAGTTAAAACGATCTGGGATCAAATTATTTCTGGTATTTTTTCAGAAGCTCAGGAGAAACTATCTTTTCTCCTCGGAGGAGATTTAAGTTTTTCTCCGTAAACATGAAGCGTCTTCAGGGAGAACTGACTTTGTGGATCCCTCGTCGTACACAGCCATCAGAACCACAGAACCCGTCTCGACGCCCTTCAGGAACTCGATGAGCGGCTCCACACCTGCAACACAAACCTCAGCATCAGGATCCGTTCGGATCCGACAGAATCCGGCCTCATGACGGCGACTTACTGCCGCTGTACATGTTGAAGTGATCCGTCTTCATGACGTCTCCGGATTTACCTGCCGGACACAAACCAGGTGAGATCAGCCTGGAGCTCAGGGCGGGTTCTACTGTTACCGCTTATTATTAGAAAATACTGAAAATAATTTTATTTAGCTTCTCATTTGTATGAAAAACTGAAACAGAATATAGGGTCACTTAGAGAACAAACAAAAGATGTGAAATAATTATTTTTTATGTATTTTTCTTCCTGTGTTGATCACCTGTTTTAAGATTGGAGTCAAAATGATGACGAAAATGTTGAACTCATAAGAAAAATATCTAAATAATTGAAAATTAAAACTTAAAATGTTGAGAAAAAGAGAGTAATTACAATGATGAAGAAAAAAAATTGTCAAAAATGTTCAACTTTTGAAATTCTGAAATTTCTTAGTTTTTCCTAAATGATTTATAAGATTAAATCTTAAAATTTCAGATTTCTTCTAGCAAATTTTAAACTTTTGAAACTCAGAAATTTCCAAGAATTTTCAATAAGATTTCTAAAATTTATCTACATTTTTTTTTCAAGCAATTATTTTTACTTTTCAAGCTCAGAAATTTCGAATTTTTATTCAGAAAATGTCTGAGGTTAGTCGAAAAATGTCTGAATTTTTTTTGGCAGAAATTTACTTTTCCTTTTTTTGTTTCTCTCTACAATGGCCCTGACACGCACATCGTAAAAACAGCTGCTTTTATGATGAAAAAAGTTTTAGAAGTAAATAAAAAATACAAGTTAAGTTAAATAAATGCAAAATGAGTTACAATTACTCTCTAAATTAAAATGTAAAAACCCAGATTTAATCCCAGACACTCACCGTTTACCACCACGATGTTGATGCCGCTGCCAGCGTTGTTCATAACGGTTCCTAAAGCCCTGAAGCAACAAAACGCTGAGTCAACAAACATCATCTGATCAACAACATGACTGAAATGAAGCAGAAGGTCCAGAGAGACAGAAAACAGGCTGAAAAACCAGGAAAAGGTCCAAACAGACAGAATTAAACGTCTATAAAGAGACAAACAGCCGACAGAAAGAAGAGAACGGAGATCCTACAGGTTGTTGTTGACGCAGATCTTTGGAGGAACAACGTTTGCAGCTCCGCTCTGGACGAAGAAGCCGATGTGATTCGCTGGACAGACGTTCTTCCTGAAGCATGGCCCTTCTGCAGGAAAAAACACAAATCAGGTCCCAACAAACCCAGGAGATCCGGTCCGTTCTGACCGGGTCCAGACTCACCTGCGTTGGCGTCCATCCTGGAGATCCGACCATTTTTAATTATATCTGCAAGAGAAGAAACCATTCAGTAAAAATAAAATAAAATCTCTGATTTTATTCAAACCAGGCCAGATTTTAATCGGTTTTTGTTTGCTTTCTTTTCTAAAAAAAAAAAGAAAAAAATTAAAAATTACAGAAAATATTTTCAAAAAAATGTCTTTTTTTTCTCCAAACATCCCTTCTGTGAGTTGGACAACAGAGTACTGAGGCATATGATGATTTTTGTTTTATTATGAGAGAGTGATCATAATATTCACGAACAATTTTAGCAGAAAAAAGATTAAGTGTTTCTATTGAGTATTATCTGTAAAACTTATACCAAAGTATAACTACACGAGATGCTCAACACTTCTCATTTAATTTGCATTTTTCATGTTGGAGTTCTCATAAATTACTACTTTATTTTTCTGATATTATGACTGTATTCTGGTAAAATTATGACTTTATTCTTGTAATTAAAAAAAATAAAAAATTTGATCCCTAGTATTCCTTGTAGAGTTGATCTGAATTAAAAGTCCAAATAAATCGAAGATGAAAAACCTTCTTGTCAAACAAGATGGCGGATCTGGGTGCAGTGACATCATCACACATAACCACATTGGTGAAAAAAAATCCAGATTTTTCAGAAATTTAATTTTCAAAAACAAAAAATTTCATTAATTGATAAAATCAGTTTATCGTCCAGGAAACCTGAAATGAGTCACTTTTATGGAGAAAACAAGAACGTCTGCAGGACTTCATCATCATCATCATCATCACTGTGACACAGAAACGGTCTCCACCAGCAGAATCTGGAGGTTCTGACCTGTGGTCGGGTCGTTGTAGAGCTTCAGGAAGATGACGACGATGAACAGCAGGAGGATGAAGAACAGCAGCGCCTGGAGAAACCCTGACAGACAAAAACATCAATGAAAAAAAATCAGCTTTAGAGAAACAACAGGAGAGTAAGGATGAAGATTTCTGATCAGGTTCTGATCCGGTCAGGTTATTTCTGCAGCAGGAACGATACAACCGGGACGGTCACCACAAAAAACACTAAATCTTACCAAGTATGTTTGTTTAGCTTCTGGAGGAAGTATCTTAGTACACTAGAAATAAGACAAGTCTTTAGCAAAATATAAAGGATTTTTATTAAGCAATAATACTTTAATACTGACGAAAAATATTATTTAACTTATAAAAAGACATTTTCCCATAAGTGAAACAATCTTTTTCAGCAATAATAAGGAATTGTTTACTTAAAACAAGCTCCTATATCTCGCAAAAAGTTACTTATAAGTTATTTTTGTCTTATTTCAAGTATATTAAGATGTTTGCACCAGAATAGTGAAAAAAACTTGGTAGGGATTTTGTGTTTTTGCAGTTTTATCAAACTAATAAAATCAGAAAGGTTTGAAACTTACATCTGATGACGTTGCATTGATTCCCAATGTTTTTTTTCCCTGAAATATAAAAAGTGATGCTGTGAATGTTGAGTTTTTCAGGACAAATAGGTCAGACAGGTGAGAGGATGAATCATCGTCTGCGGCAGGTAAATCCTCCGAGTGTTTTCAGGATTATACCAAAGATTAAAGGATTTAAAACGAGTTTCAGCACAAACTCAGAAAAACTGACTGGATTAGAGTTAAAACACATCAATAATCTGTGAACAAATCAGCTTCGGCCCAAGATTACTGTCCAAACATTTTCACAAGTCGACAATTCAAACTGATTTTTACAATCAGATGTAAAATAGTGACTTTCTGCAAATAACTAATGATAAGGGAAAAGCAGGAGCGTCTTGAAGAGAGAGTGAGGATCGAACACAGAGGATGGCTGCAGGGGTTTACTCAGAGGCTCTGTACGGACAGAGTCATTTTTATGCTTTGTTTCATGTTCAGATATAAATAAAGCTAATAAAATAAATAGAGTAAAATAAGTGCCAAGCACTTCCTGAACAGACATGAGGAGAAATAAACTGAAACTTTACCGGACGGTTCTGTTTGGGATTTCCTGGGTTTCCTGTTCCACCAGGATTCACATGAATCAAAATGAGGAAATAAAAATGTGAACCATCCAGTTCTTACCGGAAATAATGATGGTGGAACTTTTATGACCGTATGAAGAAAGATTGATCATGAAATCAACAAAATTACGGCTAGTTCTGAGCTTTTATGAGGCTGTCAGACTGTCTTCTCTGCTCTTCTGGTTAGCGGAGTTGTTCTCATTTGGTCGCCACGGCAACGGGGCTTCGTTAGGCAAGAAAAAGGACGTTTTGAGTTGTTATTTGTTTTTTAGCATCATTTTCCTGTTGTGGCGCATTGCAGCCATTGTAATTCCTTAAAGTTCAATAAAGGACAGAAGCTGGACTTATTGACTCTTTAGTTCATAGAAAGTCTCGATTCATAACAATCTTTAAATAGGATAAAATATTTAATAAAATCTATAACAAACTAATACAACAGTAATTTTGTCAAATTTACTTAATTATCCAATAAAAGAAAAATTCTTTTAGTAATTTCTTGCATTTTGACAGAAATTAGAGAAACCAAACTGTTTATAAACATATATGTAGGTAGAACATATATTTTTACGTTAACCTTAGTAATTTTCTCAGCTTTGATTTAAGGCACATATTTTCTAGAAATCAGATAAGAAATAAGGACACTGTGATCATTTTGTGACAAATTTGTGCTCTTCTCACACAGAACAGCATTAAAAAAAAAAAAACCTCTCCAGATTGTTTGAAGTTTTATCTTCATTTTTTCTCTGTCAGAAATGAAACATTAGAAACTGTTTTCTTCTGGATGCTGTGAGGAAAACTTCATCAGGATCCACAAGATGTCAACATCTTTCCATCGCTGATGCAACAAAGATTATTTGCTGATCAGCATCCAGAAGGTTTCAAAAACAAAGCAGCAAAACCACTGAAATACTTTATGTACTTTAACAGAAGAAACGCAGTGAGCCCTGGGAGACAAGAAGCCGGGCTTTCTGGTTGGTTTAGTCTTTAGATTTACTGGCATGTCTTCTTATTCACTCCTCTTTCTCTTAAAGATCTGAACTTTACTCCCTGAGACTGTAGGAAGATAAGATTAGACATTTTAAATGAAACTCTGGTTCATGATTCACTTTAAAACATCGGAAATTAAAATCTTTAGCAGGTGAAATGAATCAAATCCAGACTGTCGGAAAGAAATACCTGAAATATTAACTGTTAAACAGGTGAGGCAGGATTGTACCTGAATCACGAGCTACACCTGGACAGGTAAACTAGCTGCATTATTAACACCTGAACAGGTAATTCTGCTCTAATACTAACAACTAACACCTGTACAGGATATTTACTCTACTATTAACACCTATAAAATTATTTCTACTCTATTATTAACGCCTGTATACTTCTGCTTTACTGATAACAGCTAATATCTGTACAGGTAACTTTGCTCTATTACTAAAACCTGTACAGGTATGTTTTCTCTATTGCTAACAACAAACACCTGTACAGATAATTTGCTCTACTGTAAACACCTGTACAGGTAAGCCAGCAGACCTTCAAACAGAGCAGAGAAATAAATCAAAATCATGAAGAAATAAGGTAAAACTGACCGACTCTGAAGGTGAACATGTTTCTTATGTCCGGCTGCCGTTCACTGTGAGCGGCCTCAGGTGGAATCCAGGAGGAACAGGTTGAACTTGCTCCGCCCCCTGCTGCCTAGCAACAGCCAATCAGCAGCTGCAGTGTCACAGTCCGGCTGCAGACGCCAGAGGAGTTTCCTGAATAATTACATTCAAATCAACTATAGAGTTAGGAAAGTTTTATATATTAATTTACAGAAGGAGTTTATTTTTAGTTTGGATCGGTTCTTTGACTTTCATAATTAGTGATCTATCAAAATTTAACACTTTAATACTGTAAAAATAACCCTTTTTATTTACTTATGTTTATTAGTCATGATTATTTTGTGTTATTTGTTTCAAAATCAATGTAAACCATCTTTGTTGTTATTAATCCAAACAGTGTGCAGGTTTAAACCCCACAGAGGACCTGAAGTTTGAGGAAACCACACGGTTGTTCAGTTTGAAACGGATCTGAACGTCAACCTGAAGTTTCAGGTTCATGGCCTGTTAAGAAGTTGTTCGTCTGGGTCTGCAGCTGATTGTTCTGGTCAAACCGCCCTGTGGTGTGCTCAGGGAGTGTCTCAGCATCCACGTTTGTCTTTTCCTGAGCCTGTTTTTCTCGTTTCCTTCAGGCTGTGAAAGCTTCAATTCATCCATCATCATGTCAGATATTCATTTTCACCTGACTCAAAATACTTATCAGGCATAATTCTGACGCGGTTGACTTAAACATCCTGATAAACAGACTATTCTCTTATAAAAAGACGTTTGTTTCTGTAAGCACTGAATCTTTTAAATATGGTGTTTCACAAGGCTCAGTTTTAGGTCCTTTTCTTTTGATACCTACATTCAGCCTTTGGGAAACACCGTCAGAAGAAAACAGCATTTACCTTTGTGAATACGGCAGCTGATGACACATTTAAATCGGAGCTGCTTCAATATCCTATAAACAATTATTACTTTTATGTTTTTTATTACTTTGTGTAATAAAAATTTTAGTCACTGGTAGTTGTTTTTAAATGGGATTATAAACTAATAAGGATTTGTTGTGAATTTCATAAAATATTTTTTGTTTAAAAATGTTATTTTACTTTATTACGGAACTTATCACTTATATTTAATCATGTTAAATATATTTTTGCTCAAATCCATTTTTAAGATCCTAATAGATTTTAGAATGTAACCTTGCTCTTTTTTTTCCATCCATTCTTAAATGCAAAATGTATTTTATATAATTGACTTGTATACTACTCTTAGATTTTTTCACCAATTGGTCTTTAGTCTTTATACTCCACGATTGATTGATTACTAATAACTAATTCATCACTACTATTTGTTTCAGTCATACTCCGTATACAGGGCCGGATTTAGAAGGATCTGGGGCCCTGGGCTACAGCTTTGGGGCCCGACAAACACAAAATTCTTGACCTTGCACAAACTACATTAGATAGATAGTTAGAAGGCTTATTGCAGTGTTTAAACGTAAAATTTTGCTCAATTTCATTCACTAACCTGACCAAATTCATAAGAAACCAAATAAGACAAAGTGGATGATTTGATCATATTATCAAATTGATAAAGACTCAGAGTTTTAATCCTCCACAGAAACTTGACACATGAACAGACAGATGTCAGGACAGAAAATTAAAAGGCAGTTTTTACAACATGGTATAAAACATTCAAATGTTTTTAAAATGTCTGTTCCAGCAGCAGGGGGCGCTGCTTCTGTGAAAGCACTTCAGGATGGAAACAGCTGCATCTCTCCTCTTCTTCTTCAACTCGGGTCATAAGTTACAGAGCAGAACATCGGAGATTATAAAAATAAAACAAACTTATTTCTTTTAACCAGTGACAGACTCACACAGTCGATGCAGATGTGAGTTGATGAGGAGTTGGGTGAACTCAGTTCCAGAGTTCACCCAAAGAGGGCGCCGTTTCACCTGATTACGCCGTTTCTTACCAGGAAAGCTGTCTTAAATAAAAAAAACAATAACAAAAACACTAAAAATACAAAATCTTACAAAGTATTTCTGTCTAGTTTCTAGTGCAAATATTGTAATAGACTTGAAATAAAACAAAACTAACTTGCAAGTAACTTCAGACAGAGGAGTTTCTTTTAAGTTGATAAAGTGAAACGTTTCATATTCAACATGGAGAAACGATGCCGTTATAAAGTGGAATAATCTGCCAGCAAAACTATAACTTTTTAAAATCAATATGAAAGAATGACTGACCTAAAACAAGCTACTATATAAGGGATGTCTAAACAATGGTCCCTGGGATAATTTTATGTGGACCCCCAACTCAAAATTTTTGGACTTTTTCATTTTTTTTTAAGTTTTTTTAGAAAATTTCTGAGCTTAATCTCAAAATTTCAGTTTTTTTATTTTTTTGGCAAAAATGTACTCATTTTTTCTATCTGAATTGGACTTAATATGCTGTTGTACTGAGCACTTTTAAAAAAAATTCATATCAGAATTATTTTTCATTTAAAGTCACAAAAACAATATGGCCCCTGAGTACAATAGACAGGGGACGCAGATATTGGCAGGCCCAAAAAATGTTTGGACACCACTCTCTTATATCTTGCTGAAATGTTGCATTTATGTTGTCTTTGTCTTATTTGAAGTATACTGAGATATTTGCACTAGGAATTAGACCAAACGTGCTTGGTAAGATTTTGTGTTTTGAGTCAGTTTGACTCAGAGATGATGAGCAGTAAGAAGGAGAATATAACTCCCTGATAAACCCGGTGGACCTGCAGAACCAGGATCTGAACCTGAGCCAGGACCAGCCTTTTTCCCCCAGCAGCATCAGTCTGGATCCACAGCAGGATGACGCTCTGCGTCCCCACATCATCCCGCCTACATCAGGCTGTTCAGGTGTCCCACAGGGTTCATCATCAGGGCTCGCTGGTTCAGCGCCTCCCTGTCCCGGACCAGCGCCGCCCTCTCCTGCTCCACCAGGGCGCGGTCCTGCTCCACGGCCGCCCGCTCCCGGTCCAACCACAGCCGCTCCGCCTGCACCGCCGCCCGGTCCCGCTCCACCATCTCCCGCTCCCGGTCCAGCACCGCTCGCTCCCGCTCCACCGCCTCCCACTCCCGCTCCAGTCCTCCCAGCGACCCGCCGCACGGCTCCTGGAAGTCTGTGGAGGAGGACGGCTGCTGCACAGGAGGGAGGCGGAGTCTGTGTCTGGGGGCGGGGTCTGGGTGATGGTCGTCATCCTGAGTCAGAGGCGTGAGGAGGGGAGCGCTACCAGCCAGACGGCCCTCCATGGCGTCGTTCATCAGGTGGAACCACGGCCAGGAGGAGGCGCTGTCAGCTGCACTCTCCATCCCAACAGGAGGATACTTCAGGTCCTGAACAGAATGTAGACATGGTTTCTGCAGCTTTCACCAAATTGAGTTCAAGACCATTATGGATTACATTTAAAGAGACAGTATTATGTGGCGCATAGTGCCATTTTATAGCACAATTAAGTAATTATGTTACTTTCAGTTGTTAGAAAAATGCTATATTAGATATGACTTAAAAGGAATTTGACTTCACATCTTAACGTTTTAAAATTGTGCCTCTGTCTCTTTAAGAACTTCTGCTCTTTCTGAAACTCCTCCTTCTTCACAAAATGACTGCTCTATTAACCCTTTAACAACGTTTTTACCAGTGTTTCACTGAGAAGTAGCTCCTATAATGAGCTCAGCAGACACACAGTTACACCAGCTGTTTGTTAATTGGTGCTGGCTAGTCTGAAGGAGCTGAGTGAGGGAGTTGCAAGGAGCTTGGATGCTTGTAAACTGCAACTCTGAGGAGGAGCTGTGTCTCATAGGAAGGGCTAGGTCCACTCACGCATTTTGCACAGCTGAATGGTTCCCATGGAGATTAAAGCATTTCTCAAACATGCATTAAAGATTCAAAGGAACACTCCAGGTTTGTTTTGATGGGGTAATAACATTATAACATGATGTACAGCTCAAAAAAGTCGATTTTTACAGGATACTGCTCCTTTAAGACCTGTATCACAACAGAAATGGGGTTCAAACGATTAATTGAATAAATCATGATTATTGAAATAATCAACTAATTTAGTAATTGAATAGTCAAAAACTGGAGTATACAAATTCGAAAAAAGCCATTTGCTGAAGCAACACACTCAGAGCAAAGATTTAGCTACAGCTGTACAAAAATATACATATTTTGCATTTCAGATTAAATAAACTCTTTTGTTTATAAATATGTTCTAACCAGAACTCCCCAAATTAATAAAACACAAGACAATGTTGACTGGGAATCTTGTCAAAGCCAATATGGATATATCTTTGCATTTTATTAATGAGAGTTTCTATAAATAATGACTTTTAGTGTTTAAAAAAATTGTCAGTTTTCATGAGGATGAAATGCCATAATACATAAAAATGTATTAATTTCCAAAGACATCCAGCTATGGGTGGACTAAGCCTCGCCATTCCCTGTGAAATTGGAGCAGGAATCATGAAAGCATTGATAGGATGGTGGGAATGTCTCACCTTGTACCTCCTCTTTAGATTGTCCCACTTCTTTGCCATCTGGTAGGTGGAGACTTTTCCCTGCAGGCCGAGCTCCTTCAAGATGGCTCTGAGGAAGCAGGTCATACGTCATCAACAGATGCAAGTTGTGCATTAATGAGTTAATCTAAAGTTGACTGAGCTTCCTGAGTTTTCTCTTCTTTCAAGAGGGCCAGCTGTCTATCCATCACATAAAAGGGCTAATTTATAAGGGCTGAATTAAACGTTTTTGTGTCAGCTGTATTAAATACTGACTGGATAAACAGAAAATTGTGGTTTTCTCACATTATTAAACATACATATTGAACAAAATATAAAACAGGAACCTCTTTAATGATGAATAAAAATATAAAAGATAAAATGAATAAAATGTGAAAAACTTAAATACCCATGAAAAGAAAGAAATGCAGAAATACCGCCTTGAAGGAATGTTAAAACTTCGCTCCCTGAAGCGCATTACCTCAGACAGCCATCAAAATCAACCGTCCTTATGTTTTTTTTTATATTTTGCTTTATTATTTTTTTCTACATTATACCCACCGCTTTTCTGTCATCGCGCAAAGTGCATTTTGCTTCCCAAATCGGATAATGTTTGTTTCTCTTTACCCATTCTGGAAACCTCCGCCATTTTTGTTTTTATATCAACGGCTCTACTTACTAAGGATGACCAGCGGCGCCCTCTGCTGGATGACGACGAAACTACAACACTAAAAGTTCTAAGCGGACGTTATTAACTAACCGACTGGAACCAGTTTTAATCTAACGAACCACTAATCGTTAATTTTTTGCAGCCGAAAGCATCTCCTCCTCACCTCCAGGCAGCTTTGGCAGCGTTCCTCCTCCCGGTGAAGAGCATCTCGTTGGAAGCTCGGAGTTTGATCATCCTCCTGGTGTCCTGGTCGCTCACTGGGAAGCAGACACAGCAGAGACCCGCTGCAGTCACGCGTTTCTGGAAATTACTCGCTGTTTATCTGCAAGATCCCTGATCTCTGGTGAGTCTGGGTTCGTTTTACCTCTGAATCACTGATACCGTTGCCAATGGTCCACAGTAGCCCGATGTTGACTTTAGCCTGCAATTTATATTTACAAACACTAGATGGCACTCCCTCCCCTTACATGATAAAATATCATGTCAACGTAGAAATTGTGGCGCAACTGTTTTTCGTCTGTAATCCGTCAAAAGTCGCAGCGACTTCGAAAAATGTATTTTATAGGCTTATATGGATAAATGAACAAAGAAAAGATTTAAGTGAGAAATAAATTAAAATATTATGTTGATTAAATTCTTCTTTTTAATCTGTCATGTCACATGGAAATAACCAGAGGTGGCAGCAACTAGTTACATTTACTAAAGTAACATTTTTTATTTTTTTATTTAGTTTTTTAAAAAATGTACATTTTGGAGTACTTTACTACACTGTATTATTTACTTTTACTTGTGTGATTTTCTTATGAGGTAACCTCACTGTTTTAACTTTGTTTAAACAAATAATTCACCAGACACACACCTGCAGATTTTTGTCTAAGTTTCATAAACTTTATATTGAACAATTTTTTTTTCTTTTGTCTGCTTTTGTTATTTTTCTAATTACGCAATTTATATGAATTATTTTCATTTTGGTTCATAAAATACCCAAAATTTCCACATAACTTTACATTTTGGTCCATTTGATGATGTAATTTTTAAAAGATTAAATGGTTAATGTTTTGATCAATTACTCACTACTTGAGTCGACTTTTTATCAGATACTTTTTAGTCTTGAATATTTCTTTGGGCAGCTACTTTTTACTCTTACTTGAGTAAAAGTTTTTGGATACTTCACCTCTGGAAAGAGCAGAATCAAATTAAATCTTGTTCAGGTGAATACAACTCAAATGTTGGTGAAATAAAAATGTTGTGCATTGACATCACAATAACACATTATCATTGTTAAGCCTGGTGCTGTGGTGGATGTGTCCCGTATTTTGGAGGTTTTGAAGCAGCGACCCATATTTTCCTTCTTCCCGAACAAACAGATGAGACGGATTCAGGATGAGTTCAGATCAGATAAGCAGCTTGTGTCCACATCATTACAGCAGAGAAAACATTTCCTGCAGCTCCATCGAAGGGGTTTTGAATATAGACTGATTTGGTCTCAGTAAGTTTTAGAGTTAATAAGAAATCCAAAACAAACCGGACCAAGATAGTGCAGATAAACCGGAACATTGGCCAGTTTATGAAATAAATATTAAATCTTGACTTCCTGCTAAGCTATATTCTAACGTGAATAAGATTTTAAGCTAAATAGTTGATTTTGATTAAGAATATCTTAGTAGTTCAGATTAATAGTAATAAATTAAACATTTGCGCCCCCTGTTGATGCAATGTGGTACTGTAATATTTACAAATAAAATGATTTCATTCTTAACAAAAGAATATTTTAAAATTAGTGGAAATTATTAAATTTTTGTAAAACACATGCTCTTTAGGTTACCTTAATAGAAGCTATGCAAAGTTGTGTAATGTACAGACAAAATTAAATAATCGATTAATAGAATGATACATTAAAATAAGCTCAATTTCCATTTGCAGGATTTACTATTTTTCTCTAAAACCATATGACAAATGTCTTCAATCTGATGTTTTGGTCTCAACAAGCCCTTAGCTTGAAGGACAAATTGGTTTACAGCAATATCATAATTCATTTTATTTATTGTTTCTGCTGTTTTGTTGATTTTATTTTGGGTAATAAAAAATGTCTTTCAGTTCCAATGTTAAATATTCATTAAAAGTTAATGTTTAATTATCTCTGAGAATGTGTTCTTGCATTATTATTCCATTATCATGACATTACATTAAAATGGTCTCAAAACAACAATATTATTATATTTATCACAATAACTTCTGGGACAATTTATTGTCCAACAAAACGTGTTATCCTGACAGGCCTATTGATTAACAGTAAAGACACAACGATGAAGAAAATCATAGAGTGTGGACTCTGTGTTGGTTTTGACTTTTTAGTTTGTCCAGGAAAGTACTTGTACTTACTTTTGTAGGAGAGCTCTGACGGCGTGGCGCACTCCTCTCCGCTGGCGTCGATGTAGGTGACGGCGGCGTCGGCCTCGCCGTGGTCTCCGCCCGCCATGCTGTCCAGCTCCGACATGCCGCTCCGCTCCCCCATCAGGCAGTCGGGGGGCGGAGACGACCCGAACACGGCGTCCTCCTCGCTGGTCCACACCGGCGTCACTCTGGGGGCTTTATCGGCCAGCCGGCCCTCCAGAGCGTCGCTCATCAGCTGGAACCAGGGCCAGGAGGCCGGGTTGGTCTGGGCCTCCATACCGCGAGGAGGAAACTTCAGGTCCTTCACAGGCAGGACACAAGATTCAGAACCAGCAGCGCCAAAGAGACGGATTCATTCTGATAAATTTACACAATTTATCATTTAATGACCTTCGCAACAGTTTCCAGAGAAGCTGGGAGTAATTATAAGAAACACACTGGAAAAACACAAAATATTACCAAGTAAGACAAAACTAACTTACAAGTAACTTTTCAACAACAAAGAAGAGCTTGTTTGGGTCAATAATTCCTTAAAGTTGGTGAAAAAGTACTAGATTATTTCACTTATAACATGGGAAAATTTTACTTAAAACAAACTCCTATATGTTTCTGAAAAGTTACTTGTTTGTTAGTTTTGCCTTATTTCAAGTGAACTAAGATGTTTGCATTATATATAAAGCCAAAATTAATTGGTAAGATTTTATGTTTTTGCAGTGCAGATACGTCGGTCATAATAGGCTCATAGAGTCATAATAATGATTATTGATAACTAAACTAGTTGATGATTATTTAAATAATCAACTTTCATGATTAATCATTTCAGCCTTAATTATCTGTGCTATTTAGTTTTTCCTTGACATTTTTAATCATGTTTTAATTGTTAATTTCTGTGTCAGATAAATAAACTTACTAACTTTATGAGGTTTCTTGTGAATTTGAGGGAAAAAAAAGAAATTTTTCACAGTAAAACAGTTGATACTTTAGAACAAACCTTGAATTTAGTCTTCAGGTTGTCCCATTTCTTGGCCACCTGGTCTGGAGTTATCCTCCCAGTCAGACCCATTTCCTTCACAATCCCCCTGAATCAGAACCAGAACCTTTTTAAACAGGAAGCTTAGCTGGAATCATGAATATTAACTGTGATTGTGATGGAGACCAGGGCTCCATCACTGATAAAATAGGATTATTGATATTGTGTTTAATTGATTTGCAGACAAAATGTCCTTTATTTCAGTTGTATTGATATTTTTTTACCACATTCTTGCTGTACTGGAAGGATGGTCAATTAAATGTCGCAGTTAAATCAATTAAACACAACATAATAAAATAATCCTGTTTTCTAAGGGACCCCTGGTCTCCGTCAGTGACGTCGGTGTTGATATTCCTGACCTCCAGGCGGGTTTTGCCGTGTTCCTCCTGCCGGTGAACAGAGCCTCATTAGCAGCTCGCAGCTCAATCAGTCGCCTCGTGTCTTCTTCTGTTACTGTGGACATTTAAGTTTCACCGGCACATTAATCTGAGAGAACTCATCACAGAGAAGTAGAACAACAACACCTTCCTGTTTCCGGTCTCTTACGTTTGTAGGTGAACTCTGTGATCCGGTGCAGATCACCCAGAGCCGACGATCCGATCTTCTCTTCGTTATCGACCAACAGATCCATCTCAGACTCCGTCAGGAACTCGGCCATCCCTCCCCGGCTTCGCCGCGCCCGTTTCTTCGGCGTCGGTAAAAGAGTCTCGCACTCCTCGTCTCCATCCTCCACGATGGGAGCGAGGATGGGCGCGGCGTTGGCCAGTCGGCCCTCCATGGCGTCGTTCATCCGGTAGAACCAGGGCCAGGAGTTTGGGTTGGCCTCCACTCCGCGGGACGGAAACTTCAGCTCCTGGAGGAGACGCAAACAGTTTTCAGTGATTCAGTTTGGAAATTATTTTAATTTTTTTTTTTAGATAATGTACAATATTGGACAAGTTTTTTTTTTGTTTTTTTTTACATATTTGTATCAGTTTGATAAATAAAACTGTTCTACTAATAGCAGATAGTATTTATGTTCATCTTGTTGCCGTTTGCCTCTGTGGGGGGAAGTGGAGGAGGCTGGACATGTATTTGTTTGGTCATATCTGTTACCGGCTCTAACAGCAATTTCCATATTGGTGCATCCCCAGTTTTTATTTTTGAAGCATGTTCTTTGCTTGCAGTAATATTGGAGCAGATTTCTCTCCGTACAGCATCGCTGCAGGGCATTCTGGGGGTTCAGGCGGTTTATGTACCTTATACCTCCTCTTCAGGTTGTCCCACTTCTTGGCCAGCTGCTCTGTGGTCAGCCGCCCCTGCAGACCGAGCTCAAACAGGATGGCTCTGAGGAAAACAAAGAGAACGTTTTCATTTCTAACTTAGGTAGTTATAATATAACGTGAGGGAATCTCACCTCCAGGCTGGCTTGGCCGAGTGTTTTCTGCCCGTGAACAGCGCTTCGTTTGCAGCTCGGAGTTTGATCATCCTCTCGGTTTCGGCCTCGGTCACTGTTGGACAGAAGAATCAGGTTTCCATTACAATGGGCACAAAACTATGATGATATGCTAATGTCTACAAAACACAATTCACAATTCTGTTTTTCTGTTTCCAGTTAGTAAGAAACGCAATTAAATAAAATCACATGAGTAAGTTTGTTCATGTAATAAGTCATAAAAATAAAAAAAAAAGACATGCTGCACCATCATCCTCCAACCAGCTCCTGTCGTCTCCGCCTTTTCCACCAGTAGTAACAGAAAGTTGTTCATCACATGACTGGTAAAGTGTTTCCATAGCAATTTTATTAAATTTACATAATTTTAAAACAGCTGAAAAACCACCTCATCCAAGAGAAAAACCTTTTGTCAAACTGCCGTGTTTCTATTAAGTTTTTTTTTTTTTCACAATTTTATGGTGAATGGAAATCCAGCTAGAGTCAAGTTCATTTCTATGTTACTGTTAGATTTTCATTCCTGAAAGATGTTTGTAACAAAATCAAGCAAAAGAAACATTTTTCCAAATCAGTTTCTTTCAATATAAAACTTGAACAAAAACTGCAGGTTTGTGTGTCTGAATTTTGACTAAAACTTGTTTTTCATTCAGTGAAGTTGCTCAAGAGGGCAGAGAATCCATCCAGACATTTTACTCAAGTAAGAGTAGCAATACTTCATAATAAAACAACTCAAGTACAAATATTTCTAAAAGTAGAAGTTTTCCAAATCATTACTTTGATGTAATGATCTCAGGAAGGTTCACCTACTTTTATACGTGCACTCTGTCATCCTCCGCCATCCCATGGGAACGCCTCCGGTGGGCGGGACCTCGGCATGGACCGGCTCGTCTTCCTCCACCGGCTCGCCCGTCACCGTCTCGTCCATCTCCGTCTTGATGAGGAACTCCAGGATGTCCGTGTTCTCCTGGTTCTGGCAGGGCTGGCAGTCGGTGGGGTGGGCTGTGTTGCCAGAACTGTCCGGACTCAGAACCAGGCTGCTGTTAAACAGGCGGCCCTGCATCGCTTCGTCCATGATGTGGAACCAGGGCCAAGACTCCACCACGACCCCAAGGTGCTCCTGGCCCTGGTAGGGCTGTTTCAGGTCCTGAAAGAGGAGCACAGTGACCCCAGCAGGCTCAGATGTGAACTTCACTAGCTGGTAGAAGCAGTCAGGGGGGTTTCACACCTGACTGGACCAAAACTGCAACATTTGCTACATTTTCAGCTACTGTAATTCCCTTTCACATTGCACTGGGCCAAACAATCCAAACTAATTGAAAAACATGTTCCTCTCCTCGCCTGTGGGGGCGCTGCACCAAGAACCACTGAAGGAAACGACACAAAAACATCTGAAGAAGACACTTAAGGCGCTTTCGCACTGCACGGAACGGAACGGTTCCGAGCGTGTTCACATTACAACTTGCGACCGGTTCCACCCGGCCCCATGGAACCACAAGAGCTGTGGTTCGCCTTAGCGACACTCCCTTCTTCACGAAATGTAAACCAGAACAGAGTAGAGTAGGTTTGGATGATACGGCTGAAAAACGCGTCATGACGTAAACCTTTCATGTCAGTCGATATTTTTAGTTATTGATTAGTTTTTTGTTTTAAATTTCTGAAAAATTTCCAAACTGTTGGCTTGACCTTTCCTGTTTTATCCACAGTTTTCGTTCCACGCCTTTGTGTCTTTTATTTTTAAGTAGTTTTGAGGCACAGTGGTGAAACTTGAAACTGCTGCTGCACAAGTTACTCAACAGGGTGTTGCTAGGTAACCAAAGACTGAGAGAGTTGCTAGGTAACCAAAGACTGAGAGAGTTAGTTGATTCCACAAATCTATCTTAGCTAACCATGAAAGTTTAAGTGGCTAAAGTCTTTCCTCCGCCTACATCCCCCAGAATGCTTTGTGATTCTGAGTTCAGTGAAATTATTGAATATTCTGTTGGACATGTTATCTATTGATATATGTCCAGTCGTTATTGATTTATTGTCCAGACCTAGAGTAGCATCAGATTTTAACAGCACTCTCGCTTTTGTTTTGGTCATATTTACCCAGAATGCCTTGTGTTTGAGTCAACTTCCTACTTTTGTAGCAGTTTCCAGTCAGTTTGACATCCACATATGCATTTGTACCAGAATTCACTTAATCAAAACCAAGACCGAGGTTTTTAGGCAGACCAGAGTTCACTTTTTTGATTCAATTGCTTCCCCAAACAAACCTGACTTTCTAGACAAATGAAGTAGAGTTGGATTAAAGCGGACTAAACATGACAGGTGTGAATGCACCCTAAATAATCCAGATATCTGGAAAGATGTAGGAGATTTTCACCAAAGTTTTGAATTGGTAAAGAAAACAGTGTTCTCATTTTTTTATTGAAATTACTCTCAATTTCTATTTTTCTTTATGAACTCCTGCAGAAGTTCAGCTGAATCCTAACACCAGAGCTTTAAAAAGGCTGCAGCATCAGATGAAGCAAACCCAGAACCAACTCCACTGCTGTGTTATTAAAAACCCCTGCAGCTCGGTGTTGTGTGGTGCAGATTCCCTGATCACATCCCGTCCTGCTGAGCTACACAAACAGAACTCAAACATCTGAAGGAGGGATAAATAAATGATGAGCTAAAGCTGGTTTATAGTCTGACTGCGTCCTCACAGCAGGGCTGGTTCTGTGAGAGATCCAGCTGTTACAGCAGAGGGTTTAATGCAGGAATATTTAGAGGAGTTGATTAAAAAAAGACCCAAAAAGATAAAAGAACCCATCAAAATCCTTATTAATGTAGCAGCTGCTGTTAGTAATTATTCTGTAAATGCTAAAACTGCTCCATTTGTTAACACAATTTAAATTATTGGGGTTCCCCATGGCTCAATACTGGGTACTTTCCTATTTTCATCCTGTATTCTGATAACTAGTCGATATTATTCAGTATTTTATTCACATCCTTCACCATTTTTACATATCTAGCTGTATGTGTGTTTTGAAAAGTTATCTAAATTGATCACTGGATTCAGTAAAACAGAAGCAAAAATATTAGAAAAATTTAAAACATAGCTAGATAATTTACACAAAAACTAAATAAGGAAGGACATAAGGAAAGAAAAAAAGACAGACAGGAGAGAAGGAAGTAAAGTAAAATAGAGTTCATCAAGGTCAGACAAATGTCTTACTTGTTCCACTTCCAGTTTTTTTTTTATAAAACTATGGTTTATATTTATAATCTAACACCTTTATCAACCAGTTAAAGTGAACTTAAGTTTGAATCTGTTTTTTAGCACGCCATAGGTGCAGAAATGTGCTTTCCTTCCTGATTCAGAGTCAGATCAACACAGATGGAAGAGCTGACAGGGAAAGAACAGAGATGGAAAAGGCACAAGAAAAGAAAGAAGAAAATCAGGAAAGAGGGAAGTATCGCAGGAATGGAAGTAGAACGCAAAAAATCAGAGACAAAAAAGAAGAAAGGAAGGTCACATGGAGGGAAAAAGGCAACAAGAATGTAAGACGGGGACAAAGGGACATGAGAGAGGAAGGAAGAAAGAAAGGAAAGACAGGTCACAGGATACGAGGCAGGAAGGAAGGAAGCAGTGACACAGCATTCCCTGCCCCCTTTAGACAATGGCAGTCTGGTACTGAGTGTCTTTTCCTACACTTATCCTGACTGGGTAGGAACCCTGAACATTAAACATGTTGAGTTCAACATGTGACACAAAAATAACAAAATGTTGTGAAAAACCAGCTTTTTTTCTGGCTAAAATCAACCAAAATCTTCTGGGACGGTGAGTTAAACCTGAAGAAATCAAACCGTAATGTTCAGGTTTGACCCTGAAACAAACCAGTTTTATATTAATCACTATGTCCTCCTACTGGGCTTAGAATTCACTTTAAAAGATCAGACCTTTCATATAAAGCAGTGACCGGTTGGGTCCAGTTTATCTGTCTAAAAATAGGTTTTGTTCTGTTTGTGCTAAAATTCTGAATTTGTTATTTTTTTCCTGAACCAGAAAACTAAAAAAGATAAAAGTCTTCAAGTTGTGGCCAAAAGGCTGCAGGACAACTTTCCTCCACAGCTGCTCTTTTTGTTTTAAAATAAATCCAGATGCATCTATTTAATTTGCCATTATTAATGTCAATATCTATTATCTTTAGAGCTGTAACTGATTATTTTACTAATTGACTATTTTGTTGATTATTTTGTTGATTAATCAGTGTATAAACATATACCAACAAATATCAGTTATCGGTCATAATATATTGATATCAGTCCAAATTTTCACATCAGTGATTCCTGTTATAAATTAGGATTGCAACTAAAGATTACTTCATGAAATAATTATTCTAAACGATTTAATCGGGAAAGAATAAACCTGGCACATTTCTCAGATTTTTCTTTTAACCCCTTATGCTTACTTTATACAATATTAGAAATATATTTTATATTACAAATATTTTAATTAATCTTTTACATAAGAAAATAAACATTTTATTTCCTAAATGCAATAAAATGATTTGTGGCAAATGATGCATCTGCAGCTGAAAGATAACATGAGATTAGTTTTGTTTTTACAGAATTTTGTAGAACATTTTTACACACAAAGGTGTTTATTTTTTTGTCTTAAATGTAAACTGTAATTTTTTTTTGCACAGTTTTGGTTAAATTACTACTCTGAATGTGCTGTTCTTTCAGCAAATGGCCTTTTTCGAGTCTATATACTCTAGTTATATCTATATTAATCAATTACTAAATAAGTTGACGATCATTTGAATAACTGATTTCTCTTGATTAATTCAATTGATCATTACAGACCCAATTATCTTACTCATGCACTTTTCTTTAAATGTAATTGTTTTATGTTTTATCTTGAACAGCAGTTTGTGGTGATGTGAAAAACAGTTTATAAATTGCCGATCATCCCTCTGTAACCTGAACTCACCTTATATTTGGTCCGCAGGTTGTCCCATTTCTTGGCGATCTGGTCAGCCGTCAGCTTCCCCTCCAGACCCAAACCCTTCAGGATGGTGCTGAGGAGCGACAGAGGACAACATCTGAGACAGAGATAACCCAAGAATGTAGAGTTTATAGACTCCATGTGTGGAGAATGATGAAACGGGCAGCAGACGTCCAACGAGATGATTTAAAACGAGGCCAAAACTCTGGATTCATTTGTTCTACACCAGGAGTCTCTGGTTTTAATCTGATTTATTACCAGATGTGGGCAGAGTTTCCAAAAATTAGACTCCAGTAAGAGCAGCACGACTTACATATTTTTACTCAAGTAAAAATAAAAAGTATTTGGTAAAAAATCAACTCAAGTACTAAATAAATGATCCAAACAAAAATGACATCATCAGATGAACCAAAGTATAAAGCTAAGTGGAAATTTTTGTATTTTAAAGGACGAAAATGACGACAATTAATTTTAGTAACAAAAAAATAACAAAATCAGGCAAAGAAACGTTTTTCCAAATCAGTTTTTCTCAATTAAAAAAAAAAAACAGATGAAACTTTAACAAAAACTGCAGGTGTGTGTCTGGTGTCTTCAACAGAACCAGGCTAGGACCCTGATCTGGACCACAGAACCAACCCTGACTCGGCCCAGACCATGCTGAGACCTCCTCACCTCCAGGCTATCTTAGCCGAATTCCTCTTCCCAGTGAACAGAACCTCGTTGGAGGCCCGGAATTGGATCAGCCTCTTCACGTCCTCCTCCGTCACTGTAGGTCAGAGGTCAAAGGTCACGGGTGCATCAACAGGACACGACCCACAGGGGCTGAAGATACTCACTCTTGTAGGAGTTCTCCTGGAGGTTCGGCTGCAGGCTCGGTTGGAGGGTCGGCTCCATGGTGATCATGGGAGAGCGGGGACTCGTTCTGGTGTTCGGGCCCGCTTCCTACAAGTTAGCTCATCGTGTAGTTCGGTTCCTCCAGTTTCCTCCAGCTTCGGTCCATTCAGCAAGTTGGGTCCAGTTCGGTTCGGCAGAGCTCCGAATGGTTAAACCGTCCGTTAGCTTTTTTCCGGCTAACACAACACAACAAACCAAACAGATCCGAGCTTCCTGCCGAGCTGGGAGTCCGGTTACAGACAGCTGGGACAGGTTCCGATGTCCGGCATGTGTCAGAACTTAATGACACCACCGCAGAATCATCGGGCAGAACCGTAAATAAACCCGTTGGAGGTACCAGAGCTAGCTGCTGCTGCTGGTGCTGAGGAAAGGAGCGCTCGATACCTCCGCCCAAACCTCCCCGAAGTCATGTGACCGAAATCTGGAGAGGGCGGAGTTACAAACACATATTATACACTGCTCAAAAAAATAAAGGGAACACTCAAATAACACATCCTAGATCTGAATGAATGAAATATTCTCATTGAATACTTTGTTCTGTACAAAGTTGAATGTGCTGACAACAAAATCACACAAAAATCATCAATGGAAATCAAATTTATTAACCAATGGAGGCCTGGATTTGGAGCCACACACAAAATTAAAGTGAAATGTTCCCTTTATTTTTTTGAGCAGCATATATTATATTATATTATATTATATTATATTATATTATATTATATTATATTATATACTGTGATGAGCCTCTTTTACTGTAAATAAAAACTATAATAACAGAAAAAATTAATTTCAACTCAAACATGTACATATATAAACCAGATATTTACATGAATTGCATAACATTTTTTCTGACATAAAATCCGACTACAATTTTTTTGTAGGTCAGTAAGCGTTGCTCAAGTTATTTATCTTTGGTCAATACCATAATAATTATAGACCGAATATTTTATAGATTTTTATGTATCTTTTTTTATTGAATGTTGACAGACAAAACAAGTGAAGACCACGTTGGTCACACACACCTTTTGACTTTATTGACTTTGTTGTCCGTAAACTGGGATGATATTTTTTATGTTTCTCCCTCTCAAGTTATCAGTTTAGTGGGAAGGAATAAATCTGCTAAACATTAATGGTCATAATATTATGGCTGATCTGAAACATGTAACTTGTAATTTGTTCAAACTTCGGTGGTGAAGTTGATAATCCGAGACAATAAAATTATGACAATGACGACGATTACTGTTTCTATGGATATAAACTCTGCTCTTCTGCCCCCTGCAGGCTGCAGGAAGTCTCTGCACAGTGAACCTGTTATGATCCTGAAGAATAAAGTGAAGTTTAAGATATTCACACACTAAAAAGGCAGGAAATCTAATGTCACAGTTTAATTCTACGGAAGCGCATTGTACGGAAGCGCAATGCTATCACGCAGGGGAAAAAAGCAATGCGCTTCCATATATCTCTGTTTTTGACCTTTAAAAAACTAAATGCGTGTTGTCTTATTTTGAAGGGTGGAACCGGAAACTGTATTCCCACCTGTTCCACCCTGACTCGGTTCTCCCTGTCTCAGAACATCCTGATGGGAATGATGGAGTCCGTGTCGCGGATCACGTCCTGAAAACTTCCCCCGATCACCTTTGATCCGTTTCCCACCTCAACAGGTAACACCACGTGACATCGCAACCTTGTGCGCGCGCGCGCGCTTGGACTCCTGTGCGCGCGTCTGCAGGTGCTGATGTTTATCTACTCAATGATGACGAGGATGGGGATGAAGGTGAAACGACGTGTCCCGGTGAAGGAGTCGCGTTAACGTGAGCGTCGTTACCTCGTTATCGGCTATTTTTCCAGGATTTTCCAGGATCTATCAGGTAAATCTGGGAAAACCGAGGCGCAGGATGAGATCAGATCCTAAAACAGAAACACAACAGCACAGAAATATTCTGAAGGAGCGCTACCTGCAGAAAGCGGATCTCTGTGACCTTATTTACTGTTCCTGCACCAGGCCAGGGAGATCAAATTGTTCCTTTAGAAACTAAAATAATAGACATAAAAATAAAAATGGCCGTTAGATTAAACAAGAAAATCAGAGCAGTGATTAAATCAAAACTGAACAAAAAATATTTAGATTTTACATTTCAGATTAAAAACTTTCTTTGCCTGTAAATCTGTTCTACCCAGAATTCAAGTGGCATTTTTAGTTTCACCTGGTCCAAGTTCTGACTTTTGCTCTCCAATTATTAATAAAAAATAAATCAACAAATCAATAGACCAATAGATGCATTTAGGACCAACAGAAATAAATACATCTGAAGCTAAATGAATGCTGGTTTAGTGTTTTAGGCAATAAAATTATTTAAAAAGTAATTTAATTATTTCCTTATTTGCATCTTTTAATGTATTTCTGATATTGTGTAAAAAGAGAAGTGGTTAATTGACAAAACTGCAGAATGTGCCAATTTTTAAAACTGATTAATCAATTAATAGTCAGAATAATCATTACTGAAATTATCTTTAGTTGCAGCCTTTCTGTAACTAATGAAGTCAGAGGGTTCGGTTCTGGATGTTCTTACTTATAAAACCTGCTGGCGATCTTTCAGGAAGTGACACGCTGCAGGTTGGGTTTACATTAATTAACATCACAAAGGAAAAGAGATCCAGAACCGAGCAGTTCATGATGAATTATTTCTGCTTTAATTAAACTGTTTTATTTTAGCAACACAACTTATTAAACCAAACCTGAACATTTAATAAAAAGGAAAAAAGAAAAAAATGTTTTGTGTGCAAGAAAAGCAGCTTTAAAAACTTGCTTTAGATGATCTTTTGTCCCATCAGATAAAGTAAATATCGCATGTTGTTCTGTTACTGTAGCACCATGTTGGCCAGGAAGGGCCTCCTGCCGGACGGGTTCCGGCTGACCCGGCTGGCTGAGGACCAGAACCAGCCGAACCGCAGCCGCACCAGGTCCCTCAAAGCTCGCTTCATCACCAAAACTGGATCCTGCAACGTGGCTCACAAGAACATCAGGGAGCAGGTAGACGGGCCGAGTCTGTTTCTGTGTTCAGTCTGAGGTGTGGACCCGGGATGCGGGTCAGTTCTGGTGAAAAAGGTTAACGTACTTCTGAAATCATGATAATAATAGTTCTGTTATAAAGATGCAACCAGATTGGACTCGATGCAGAGGCGGTCCTAGCCTGTTTGGTGCTCTGGGCAAATTGCCTTTATGGTGCCCCCCACAAGATGCCACCGTGGGCGGTTGTCCATGTCGCTCATATAGTGGCTTGCAAGCTAAAAATTTAGCTTAAGCGAAATATTTAGTTCATAAAGTAAATGTTTAGCTCCAAACTAACTACTTCATTAGAAAGCTAAACATTTAGTTCCAGTCTCTACAGACATATGTTGCTGCTAACTAAACATAACTAAATGTAATTTAAAGTTAATGATTTAGTTTGGATCTAAATATTTTATTTGCAAACTAAATATTGAGCTTGCTAACTCTATATTTAGTAGCTTTGCAAACAAAATCTTTAGCTTTATAAAAAATATTGTTTATAATATTTTGCTCCAAACTAACTACTTAGCAAGCTAAACATATAGTTCTGGCTAGCAGCTGCTAACTTTCTTGTTTCAAGCTAAAGATTTTGTTTAGTTTACTAACTAAATATTGATTTTGGAGCAAAAATATTTAGTTGATAAATTAAATATTTAGCTTCAAACTAAAAATATGGCTTTAACTAAATATTTAGTGTGAAACTAACATTTATGAATAACGTGGTGAAAATATGACTTTGAAAAATGAATCCCCATTTTTCCCTCTTGACAGTTCTACATGAGTGAAAATGTTGCCATTAATTTTTGACTGTGTAACTTTACTAATGGAGGTTTGAGCTTCAGTCCATCAACAGGGTTCTGTTAGCCTGATGTTAACCAGAACCTCATTCATCTGCACATTTTTGCCCTGATTTTCCTCCGTTTCTTTGCGTTTCTCCTAAATGATGACTCCACATCCTCCTCCAACAGATGATGATGACGAAGAAGACAGATGAGCCTTCAGCGGGGTCGGAGGTCAGCCATGTTTTGATGTTTTCTGGTTGTTTTCTCTCACAGGGTCGCTTCCTGCAGGACGTCTTCACCACCATGGTGGACCTGAAGTGGCAGCACTCCCTCCTCATCTTCACCTCGGCCTTCCTCTGCTCCTGGATGCTCTTCGCGATGATCTGGTGGCTCCTGGCCTTCGCTCATGGAGACCTGGAGCCCCGTGACCCAGACAACAACCCGGGTCCGGTGCCCTGCGTCACCGCCATCCACTCCTTCACTTCAGCCTTCCTCTTCTCCATCGAAGTCCAGGTGAGCGTCTCTGCTGCTGCAAGGCATTGATTAATGACCTGATCTAAAGTTGACTGATCTTAACGATCAACTAAGCTTGATTAAAGTCTGCTTTCTTAAAAATTTGAGTTGATTGTCATAATATGCTGAATTTAAACAAGACATCCTAGAATTTTAACAGTTTGTGTCATTTGTATTTAATACTGGATGAGTAAAGAGAAACTTGTGGTTTTCTCACATTATGTAACAAAATAACAAAACAGGAAACACTGCTGAATAGAAAAATAAAAGTTGAAAAGAATAAATTATGTTAAACATTAAACTCCCCATTTACAGAGAGATGTTCATGTTGAAGTATTGTCTGTGTTTTCTCTTGAAAGAATGTTAAAACTTTGCTCCAGAAAGTTTAACTTATGACAACTGATAAACTTAACCTTGCTTTTTGGGATCATGTGATTTTCCATAATGTTACAACTTTTCCATTATGCCTCCACTTTTCTTTCATCTTACATTTCTTACATTCTCACCTTCACAGCGCATCAGTATTTTTGAATGAGAAGTTGTCGCTGCTCCGTCATGTAGCTCAGCAGAATATTAGAATATTAAAGTGGTAACAAATGAGCTTGTCGAGCGTTTATATTTCAAAACAAAGTCGTATAAAATACTTTTTGTACCCCAAATTGGACTCTTGTGGACCGTTTCTCTTTACCGTTCTGATATGGCTCCGCCATCTTTGTTTCTATACTAACGGCTCGCTTAAGAATGACCAGCGGCGCCCTCTACTGGATGGTGGCCGAACCACAACACTAAAAGACGGTCTAGCAGACGTTAATATAACTAATTTTAATCTAATATACCATTAATTGGTCCTTATTTGGTAACGCCCTCCTTCCGACTCCAGGTGACCATCGGATTTGGCGGCAGGATGGTGACGGAGGAGTGTCCCGTCGCCATCATCACGCTGATCATCCAGAACATTCTGGGCCTGATCATCAACGCCGTGATGCTCGGCTGCGTCTTCATGAAGACGGCGCAGGCCAACCGCAGGGCGGAGACGCTCATCTTCTCCAGGAACGGCGTCATCGCCACTCGAAACGGCCGACCCACCTTCATGTTCCGAGTCGGAGACCTGAGGAAGAGTATGATCATCTCCGCCACCATACAGTTGCAGGTGAAGCTTCAGTTCCTCTCGAAGCACCAACACCGGATATGATGCTAATCGGAGCGCCGCTGTTTCCCGCAGGTGATCCGACGCACCGTGACGACTGAAGGGGAGGTGATCCCGGTGTGCCAGCTGGACATCCAGGTGGAGAACCCTCTGAGGAGCAACGGCATCTTCCTGGTTTCTCCTCTGATCATCAGCCACACCATCGAGAGAGGGAGTCCGCTGTACGACCTGTCCGCCCAGTCTCTGTCCGCAGAGGACCTGGAGATCATCGTCATCCTGGAAGGTCAGGCCCCGCCCTCACCTGGTTCCACCTGACACAGTACATCCGGGGTCTACAACCTGAGGCTCCTGAGCCACAAGTGGCTCTTTGGACCTTTCACAATGGCTCTTAAAGGGGCAGTACTATGTAAGAGTAAAATTTAAGAAACGGGAACAAAAAACAGAAATGTATAGATTAATCTCAGAAATTTTCTAGAAATAACTTGGGAATGTCAGAATTTTTTCTGTTTGAAAAGTCAAAAATGTTAGACCATTAGAACTTTGTTCAGTTTGAAAAGTTTTAAATTTTCCACTTTTAAACTAAAAATTCCAAATTTTTTCTAGATAATTTCTAAGATGAATCTAAAAATTTCTAAGGTTTTCTAGCAAATTTTCAACTTTTCACACTCAGAAATGTGCTAAAAGTTGAACATATTTGACTTCTCAAACTCAGAGCTCTTCTAGTTAATTTTTGCCTTCTAACTTGAAAAGTTGGAAAATTGTTAGAAAAAAATCAGAAAATTTCTGGAAAAAATGTCTAGAAAAATGGATGTTTCTGAGTTTGAAAAGTTGCAAAATTTTGACTTTTGGAAATTGTTTGACGGAAATTTCTAACTCAGAAATTTCAGTGGTTTTTCTAGGATATTTTTGAGGTTAATCTAAAAATTTCAGAGTTTTTTCTAACACATTTTCAACTTTTCAAATTCAGAAATTACCAAGCTGAACATTTCCAAGTTTTTTTGAGTGGAAATTAACTCCTTACTTTTTAATATCTAAAGGTTGCAGACTCTTGACCCACGTGGTTCTGATGCAGCATTTGGGGGTTTATATCTCTGATTTCACAGACCGGTTCTGATATTTTTGTTCTTCCAGGTGTGGTGGAGACGACGGGCATCACCATGCAGGCTCGCACCTCCTACACTCCCGAGGAGATCCTGTGGGGGCGGCGCTTCGTCTCCATCATCACAGAGGAAGATGGCCGCTACTGCGTGGACTACTCCAAGTTCGGAAACACGGTCCCGGTCCGGATGTCGTCGCTCAGCGCCAAAGAGCTGGACCAGACCCGGGGCGTCCAGGAGGGGACGTCCGAGACTCACCTGCAGGGCTGGGGGCTGGTCAGAGCCGGCAGGGGGGGTTTCCGCAGAGGAGGGCGCGCCTGCGACGGCTCCACCCCCCAGCCGTGGTACGCCCAATCAGAGAAGCAGGAGAAGGATGCAGAGCAGAAGGGGCAGAAGAAGAAAGTGCAGCTGGAGGTGATTGGACGGCAGATTGAGGAGGAAGGACCCGGAGACGTGAGCGACTGAACGAACAGAACTGATTCCTGATTCAGTGTGTTCATACGCAAATGTGTCTTTAAATTTAGATTAATTCCAGCTGTTCAAAGTTCAAACATCCTCTGAGACCCATAAGGACCAAAGAGTCGTAAAAAATAAGACAGAGAGCATCAGTCTGACGGAGAAGGTCCAAAGAGATGAAACCAGACTTCATCTGTGAATCCTCACTGGCAGTTAGAACAGACTCTATCCTGCTTCTGATTCCTCTCTTTAAAGGGGACTTATTATACAAAATTCACATTTTTATTTTCAATTTGGGTTTCTCCTACTTCTAAAACAGCCCAACTGTTTAAAAAAAACACTTTCCAAGCAAAGTTAGTGGGTATTTTGTTTGGAAAATGAGTCATTTTAAAAACCTTAGATTAGGTCAGATTCCATGGGCATCGAGGGTTACCTAGCAACCCTGCTCCACCTGTAACCTAGCAACCCAAGCAGAGCCCCAGTCCGTTTGGTCAGATGGCTTTACCCCTGTATGTGCTGTACAATGGCTGCTGGAAAAAACAAGTGTTTGTTTCTTAACTTACCATCCACAAACCACTTGCACCATTCTTGTTGGTTGTGCAGGAGGCTCCACGTCTGCTTTTCAAAGATGTATGGTTGTATAATGCACATCTGTTTGCAGCCATTTTCATGTGCGTGTGTAAACGTTGAGTTGGGGGGCGTGGCCAGCAGCAGCTTATTTGGATTTAAAGTGACAGAAAGCTGCGAAACAGCTCAAAATAGGCAGAACTGACTAGACTAAGATCTAATAAATTAAGAATCATTTTGTTCAAAAAAATTAAAGGAACATGTTTTATATAGCTGATAAATCTATCCTAACCATTTCAAGGAAGCATGATAGGTCACCTTTAACTGTTTTATTGTTGATTTGTCATGTTTTTGTGGTGCTTTTCTCTTGTTTTTGTAAATTATTAATGACTTTCATATATCCAGATTACTTACTGAATAAATAAAGGACATCCAGAGGACTGCTGTGGATATTTTACCTTCTGTAGATTAAAAATAGTCTTTGTTGTTCTTGTTATTTATAATGTATAAATAAATTAGTTTTGTATTTTTTTGTCTGCACCTTCTTTGTATAACTTATCCACTTTAAAACATCTGCTGTCTTGAGATAAATCCAGTTGAAATTTTGGCTTTATATCTCATAATTATGTCTCTGAAAGTATAAATTATGATTTCCTGTTGGGTTTTATTTTTTCTTTCATGGCAGGAATGGACATCCATACAGAAAAAAAGTTTTAAGGGAGATAGAGGATATTTGTAAGCAAGCAGGTTTTCTTTGAGTGATCTGTGATCTCTGTGGACAGATCAGATGTTCGTCCAGCAGGGGGAGCTGCTGCCTCTTCTTGTACTTCAGGATTTTTGAAGGAAAGTTCTGTTGAAAGGTTATAAATAGTTAATATCATCACTGCACTAGATATCTACTTGTATTTTTATTAGTTTGATTCCAGTCTAGACCTTAGTAGCAGAAGGTAATGACTGGTCAGAGAGTGGACCAAAGGTCAACACAGACTTCGACCCTATGGAAGAACTATAATCACTAAAATATCATCAAAGTTTATATAACATTTGTTGGTGTTAAAGTGTTTTTTATGACCAGAATTAATAGTCCTTTAAATGTAACTCAGCAGCCTGCTTTTATAACTAGGTCAAATTAAGGTTTTTATCAGGAGATTTATGGTGCTAAATTGGGGCCAAAAAGTTTGCTCAAATGTTTGTAGTTGGTTTTTTTGTTTTGTTTTGTTTTGTTTTTTTGTTATTTTTTTTTTTTTTTGAAACTGAAAAACAATTTTAATCCTGAAAAAAAGATTTGAAACTAAAAGAGTTCAAAACTATTTGTCATGTTTATATTTTCCCACAGTTTTGGATATTTTTATTTTCAATTTATTTTTCACATTTAAGTTTTTGTTTGCAAAAAAAAAAAAAGTTCCAAGTTATTTTTCATATTTATTTTTTTCTTTGTTTCAAATCTTTTTATTTTTAGTTGCAATTTTTTTGCACATTTCAATTTTTCTTTTTTCAGCTTAAAAATTTTTTGGGGAATTACAGCACCATAGAAAAACCCGACTTGACCTAATTTGACCTGAACCAGATTCAAGGATGCAACAACTTCATGGTCCTGAGATCCAAACAAAAAAACAGAACCAGAATTTAAAAGCCAGAACATTTTATTTCCTGCTAAACCAACAGAAAATCACATTTTAAATGAGTAAAATCAGATTTACAGAAGAGACCTGAGGAGCCACAGGAGCCTGAAAACAACCAGCGAGCCAAAGATTAGTTCAACTTAACGTTTACATCCAGAACAGCTGCAGCGATTCAGAACCAGAACCACCAAAAGCTCAACAGGGACCACAGCAGAACCAGGACCGGGCCGGCCGCGGGGGCTGTGGAGCCCGAGTTACACAGGTTACTGTTGCAGCACCTGTATGTGAATCTGGAGATGGACGGGAACATCTGGGGGAGGCGGGACACATCACACTCTGTGTACCGGATACACTGCCGGATCGTCTTCCCACCTGCAACACAGAACACCTGAGAACCCGAGAGCCTGGAAAGAGTCCGAATATTAAACTTAAACGAGAGGAAAAAAAGAAAAGAAAAGTCATAAAATCCTGATGGGAACATTCTGGTGGAGGTTTGTATGATGGCTTATAGGGCCACAGTAGATAAAGGAGTAAACGTTTTGCCAAAAAACTTTAAAACTTGCTAGGAAAAAAAATCTGAAGTTTTAATATGAATTTCAGAAATTTTCTAGGAAAAACTCAGAAACATCTGAGTTTTGAAAGTCACAAATGTTTTACTTTTGCAAATTTTCAGAATCTCAAAAGTCAAGACTGGCAACTTTTCAAAGTCAGAAATTTCCTATTTTTTCTAGAAAATTTCTAATATCTCAAAATTTCTGAGTTTTGTCTGTCAAATTTTAAACTTTTCACAGCAGAACCAGGACCAGGATCTGGAAAATTTCTGGAATTAGGATTAAAATTTCAGATTTTTTTCTAGCAAATTTCTGGCTTTTGGAACTCAAAAATTTCCGTTTTTTTTTTTTTTTTTTTTTTTTTTTTTTTTTTTTTTTTTAAAAATATTTTTTTTTTTTTTTTTGTTTTTTTTTTTTTTTTTTTTTTTTTTTTTTTTTCCAGAAAATGTCTTGATTTTTTTGGATGAAATTTAAGCTTCATTTTTTTGTTCTGGTTGCTTCTTTTCTGGTCTTAATATGAGATTGTAGGTTTAAAAACTGTATTTGAAAATACTTTCAAATTTAAGTTGGTGTGAAGTGAGAGTGAATATGATCCAAAAAGCTATTTGAAGAAAATGAATTGTAGAATCTTATTCGTCTGATAAAGGATTTTAAGAAGGTTAAATGTTACAAACAGCTGCCAAAGAGCCCAGGTTGGTCATTTAAGGAAGTTCCCCTTTAAATCAGACCACAGGATTCTGAGAAAAGTCTCCAAAACCCCAACATCCCCTCTGAGGTATGAAGGCTCTGTGATATGAAAGTTCATGTCAGTACAGTCTACTGACCTTGATCGATCAGAGAGATGCACGAGTCTTCAAATGTGCACTCCTGCACGTTCTCGCAGCGCCCCGTGTAATCAGCACACTTGTAGCAGCGAAGCCCAGAACCTGAGGAAGAGGAGCAGAGAGTCAGGAGGAAGATCGGAGGTGATGGTTCCCATTGTTCATAGATCTGATGTGATTTTTAGAAAAAAATCTGAATGATCAGACTGACTAGCAGAGCAGAAACGATTACTCAGATTAATGAATCGATTATTGACATAATCATCAACTAATAATTGATTAATCGTTAATCAGTTAAAATTCAGGCTCAAAAAAAAGTCAATTTCTTGAAAAGCAACATACTCAGAGCAGTAATTGAGAGTAAGCTGTGGAAAAACTATAAACATTTTGCATTAAAGATAAAAAATCTCCTGTTCAGCACCAAATTGCTATTCAATTATTAATCAACTAATCCAAAAGCAGATCATACAAACACTGAGCTGAAGTTAGTCCAGCAGAAAGAGCTCAGCTTCTGTCATGTGGAAATATGTTTTAGCTGCAGATGATCAACCGTTCACTAAAGGAGGGATTTTATTGCACTTTAGGCACTGAAATGTTTACTTTCTCATTTAAACAATGAAGTGAATTATTTGTTTATTCGCGTCTTCTAATGTATTTTTAATCTTGTATTAAAAGGCTTAAACGGCTGAATGAAAAATCTGCAGAATCTGCCAAATTTATTATCCGATTAATCGTCAGAATAATCAATAGATTAACTGATAGGTAATTCCAGCCCTGAACAGAAAATTTTAAAGTTGATTCAGATTTTTTATATAATCTGAATAAACTTCCAGCTACGAGTCGTAGCGTCTTATAAATCTTAAGTTTTATTTCAGGGGAGCTGTGTTTCAGATCCATTATTGACACAATAATCAATCGCAAAATTAAATTGTGAGCTTTTCATTTCTCTGATGTTAAATTAGATAAAATGTTTCCTGTTTCAGCTGGTATTAACACATTTGTTTATATCTGCCTAAATCCAGAATAATATTGAGAGATTCCCTCTTTTTTCTGGCACATTACACCTGAGACAGGTGTGTTTTTTTATATTTTTGAATAAAACTGTCCTCAAATGACTCAGCTAATCAGAGGTGAGTGGAGGCAGCTGGAAAAGAGAGAGCAATGACGCGATGGGAAACCCTGACATTAACAGAAGCTAAAGCTAAATTCGCAATAATGACGGCACAATGGAAGTGAATAAACAGAAAGAAAATAATCCAAACAGAATCATAAACAAAAATGACACACTAAAACCTAAAGAAACACTCAATGAGATCAAATAAAGAACTAAAATCTAAAACCAAAATAAGCAACACAGAAATTGTAAAAAAAACAAAAAAAAACTGAATAAACAGATGAAACTAAAAGTCCAAACACTTATAGATTATGACACTTTTCTCTAGTCGTGGACAATATTACCTCTCAACTACATTCAATTAAGTCAAACTCTTTTGGGTTTGCTGGGTTTTTATCCCATTCCTCCAGAACCGGTTTACCTGAGCCAGGTATGAAAGCTGCTTCGCTCACACACACCTTTTCCCTTTACTTAAAAGTTTCTAGGAGTGAAGAAGTCAAAATAATGACTTTTTAAAATCCATATTAAAGAATTATTGACTTAAAACAAGTTCCTATATCTTGCTGAAAAGTTAATTATGTTAGTTTTGTCTTATTTCAAGTGTGTAAAGATACCTCCACTAAACAAAAATACTTGTGTTTTTGCAGTGTGCTCAACCTCAAAGTCAGAAATGTGTGAATTTGTGGCAAGAAGAATCTCTTCACAGCTTCTCTCTTAGAGACAAAATCACAAAATTAAAGGTAGTTGATCCAAAACTGATATTCTACTGTGAATATCTCCCTTAAAGCATTTCCTTCTCTCTCTCTAAATATCAGGTTCTGCCGGGTTCGGTTCCACTCACCCACATGCAGCATCCCGGACCAGAGCAGCAGAACCAGTCCGAAGCAGCGCTTCATGTCGCAGCTGAAGTGAAGCAGTTGTTAGCGGAGCGTCCGGCTCGGTGTCGGTCTGTTCGGCTGTGACCCGCAGAGGATGCCGAACAACAGTTCTTTGTCCGCTGGACAAAGAACTGCTGTGTTCAGAAACCTCCTCCTGTGTTCAGAAACCTCCTCCTCCTCTGAAACAACCACTCTGCAGCTGGTCAGACTGTTTATCTACGTTCATACTGACCCAGGTTCTGCTCCAACTGGGTTTTTTGTTTTTACACCTGGAAGTCCACTAGACTCGGTTCGATTAGGGTCCAAAACTGATTTTGTCACATTTTCAACTGGTACGGTTCATTTTTCCACACTGCACTGTGTCAAATTACACAAACGAAGCTGAAGTTGGTTTCCATTTCTAGCTTCTAATAGCTAAAGGGCGATTCCACCTAATTTTTCACTACATTCCGCATTTTTAATCGTCTCTAGTTTAAAAACTACTACACCTGGACACTTGAAACTTGGACTAGATTATTCACCTCTTCAAGCTGGATATTCAAAACCATGTTTGGGATTTGTGAAACATTTTTCTGATTTGTGAAAACTCAATAAAATTCGATTTTCACCTTTTTTTGCATCTCTTTCATATTAGAACTGCTCTAACTAAAAAACTACTACACCTAAATAAAAAAAAGAGTTTTATTTGTTTTTTTTCTTTATTTACTTGATTTTATTTACTTGATTTTATTTATTTATTTATTTATTTATTTATTTATTTATTTGTACCTTTCACTTGACGATTTTGGCCCACGTGTTAAAAAGTTTGAGGCGGACTTGCTGGTGGTCAAAGTGTCTGTATTTGGCAGGAGAAGTTCAGGGTTTTGTGTCATCAGAACTGAGTGGGTTTGTTTTGAGAGAGAGCGGACTGTCAGTCTGCAGTCAGTCTGTGACGTGGGAGAAACTGGCTCTGCTTCCGTATGAGGGCTTTGTGTTTCTGCAGACGTCCAGACGCCGTCTAAAGGTTTCTCCAGGAACGTGGGACTGATTTGGGTTTATAGTTCTAAATTCCCTAGGAAATCACCTAATATTTTATGTTTATTTTATTTGAAATTTTCAACTAAAAAAATATATTGTTAACTTTGACATTAAAAGGCAGTCATAAGTCAGAAAGTAAATATCTGATTTCTGTCAGCTGAACTGAATCCTGAATACTGAGGTTTTGAATCAGCTCATTTAAAAAAATGTCCGACTTGTAGGACTCTTGCACTGTGACTGCTGGCCCCAGAAAATAATCCAAAGGGCTTAAAGTGGCCCATGCGCTGCAGTTTGAACACCACTGCTCCAATCACCATACACCAAGACAAAAAGTAAACTTATGTTTAACATTATTAATCCCCATTAATTAATGTACAAGGGTCAAATACCTGAGCTGTCAATCTATAAAGTCTTATGGTTTTCTGTTAATCTGAGAGGAAATCAGATTAACAGAAATCAGATTAACAGAAATCTGATTTCCTCTCTGAGTAATTAGCAAAATCTAATTACTCAGATTTTGCTAATCTGAATTATTATAATTATAATGAATTATAATTATTATTGCTAATTATTTGTGCTCTCATTTTGGCCCAGCTCTGTTCAGGATGGAGGTCCGGTCTGGAGACAGACGGGACCGTCTGCAGCAGCTCTCAGAAAGGCGACTGTTGTTCTCCAGCTGCTGCTGCAGACAAACTCACAACATTTTCCTTTTACTGTAAAAACGTCCCGGCAGCTAAAAGAGGAGAAATAATCCGATGGATACAAATGGACTCTGTTTCATTTAATCCCTGATATTCCACCAGTTACATGAAATCAGTTCAGATTTGATTCTAGGAAACAAATCTGAACTGTCTAAAATAATATTTAAAAATCAAACAGACAAAATCTAAAGTTATGTCCAAATTTTGGTATTTTAAGGACTAAAATTATATTTTTAAAAAAGAATACAAATAAATGACATGATTAAAAGATAACAGATTCAGGCAACACTTTTATAAATCTGTAAAAAAAATCTTATTATGCTTATAATCTATAACTCAAATGCATGTCTGTTAGAACAGGGTGAAGAGAAGAAAGGAAAAAAACAAAAAAGGAAAAGGGAAGAAGAAAAAGAAAAGGGGAAAGGAAAAAAGAGAAAAAAGAAAAGAAAAAATTAAAAACTAAGAGAAAAAGAAAAAGAAAGAGGAAAAGAAACAGAAGAAAGGAAGAGAAAAAGAAAGGAAAAGGGAAAAAAGAAAAACAGGGAAAATTAAAAAAGGAGGAAAAGAAAAAATGGAAAGAAAGGGGAAAACAAAAGAAAGAGAAAAAAGGAAGAAAGGGAAAAGAAAAAATGGAATAAAGACAAAAAGGGAAAATAAGAAAAAGAAAAATGGAAAAAGGGGGTAAAAAGGAGTGAAACGGGGGGAAAAAACAACAGGGTGAAGTATTTGCCAAATGGATCAACAGGCAGAAAATAACTTTAGAAAAACAAACCTTGTCAACAAACCAGAAGCTTTAGCTTTAAATTTAGCTGTTTGTATCTCCTGCTTTTTTCTTTATTCAGTGAATTTGCTCTCAATGTGAAGAAGATTCAAAACGTTTACTCATGTAACAATAACATGTATAAAAATATTATTCCACTAAAAGTAAATAGTATAATAATTTTTTCCCAAAAAGTTACTTAAGTACATGTAACTGAGTAAATGTAACTAGTTTCTAACCAGTTACACATGCAAACGAGCTGTAAATACAAGAGAAGTTCCTTTCTGATATTTGAGCAAAATAAATTATTCTGTTGGTGTTTTAAGCTAATAAACGTCTCTTTCATATTTCATATGAGAACATTGTGACACAGAACTTCCTGTCCATTGTCTCTTTTTGTTGACCCATTCTCCCCAGTGCTTCCACTTCCTTTTTCTCTTGCAGACTGGAGTCCAGATGGTTGGAAAACTTGGCAGGAAGTCGTTTTGTGCTCTCATTAAATCTCCTCTGGTTGCCGTCTCCTGGCGACAAACAACTCCTTGTATTAATTTCATTTCTGTAGCTGTGGTCTGACACACTGATGGGTAAACTGTTTGTTGAATGGTGGCAGGGTTCAGAACCTCTGACCCAATTGGGCCCATTGCCCTCCCACTGGGTTCCACTAAAGCCTGCACTGCAAAGGAGCAGAACAACATGTGACTCTGAGTTAATGATCCCAAACATCCTAACCAGTTTTCCAACAGGGAAAGGATCCCAAACTGGTTTTTGAATGGATGAAACAGAATGACAGGTTTATGGGACAGATTAGCTAAAGCTCCAACCTTAAGCTGCGAACTTTGTTAAAATCTGAGTCTAAGCCAGAAAACCAACGTCTTAAAGGTGATCTATTATGCTTCGTTGAACAGGCTAGGATACATCTATGGCCATAAAATACATGTTTATTACATTTATTGCACAAAATCATTCTTAGATAATGAGGTTTCAGAGTGAGCTCCTCTCAGAATGATCTGTTTTAGGGCCTCCTGTCACTTTAAATCTAAAGAAGCTGCTTCTGGCCACGCCCCCAAACTCAACATTTACACTCACAAAATGGCTGCCAACTGATGCAAAACAACAAACAAGAACGGTAAGTCAACAAAACAGTTGTCTTTTCCTGCAGCCATTGTACACTGCACACAGCGGTAAGACCTGCTGACCAAATGTGCTGGAGCTCTGGTTGGGTTGCTAAGCAATGAACTGGGCTTGGCTGGGATTGCTAGGTAGCGGAGGTTGGGAGGTTTTGAAACAGTGCATTAACTTATTGCCAAAAACCAAATGGCTGTATTTTTTTTAGAAGCAGTAGAAACACAAACAGCGCTTCACATCTGGAAAAACTTCAGAATGAATTGAAAAAATGTCACATTATTCCTTTATTTGACCAAAAGAAATCACTGATATTTAATGAAAAATAAACCCTTTATTCCAACATTCACTGACGCATTAAACATGTTGATCATGCAGCTGGGAAGCCTTTGCATCACTGAAAGAAAAAGCTTTAATTCAAATCATTCACTGCTGTGAAAATTTAAACAAATATGCAGAAGACACTCAGTGCAGCTTTAGCATTCATTCAGTTGGACAGTCTTTACAAAGCAGAGAAAAATACTCTCTTTAAAAACGAGAGACGGCAGCAGTTGCACCGTTTTTATGCAGAATTATAAAGCCTTTATACATCCATACACTGTGTTATTGTCAGTCACTGAGACTGAGCGTCCTGCTGTTAAATCAGCCGAAACAGAGGCAGACATTCACTCTGACACCAACTCATTGTTCCTCATGTGTGACCGTGTTATTCTGCCAACACGTGCCGCTCGGAGCAAAACTTCAGCGATCCAAAGGAGGATCCAGAAAACAGAGCAGAATCCAAAGGAGAACCAACAGGAGGAAACAGTGGGGAAAAACCCCCAAGAAAAATCCAGTAAGATCCAGAAAAGGACACAGGAGAATCTAGAAGAGGAGCAAGAGGAGAATCTACAGCTGCCTCCAGGCAGGGATGGTCGATAAATTGATTGTATTAATTATTTTTGGTTTTTGAAGATTTAATTTTTGGAAAATCTGGATGTTTTTTTCACCACTCTTCACCCCCAGAGCCGCCATCTTGTTTGTTTTTTACAGCTTCTATTTATTTGGACTTTGAATTCAAAATTAATGATAAATTGATAGATAAAATCAATCAACTTCATACTAACTCATAAGTCGATAATTAGAACCTTAACAGCTTTCACAGCTGTTTCCTGATCTGAGATAAATTCTTTTCCTCTCATCACTTTCCAGTGCATAAAGGTTTTCCTGAACTTTTCTTCTAGTTTTTTGTGGTTTGCTATCCTGTTTGCTATAGATACTCTGTGTTGATGTCACCGCTGTGCAGGCCTGACTTTGGATCAGCATCCGACATCCTGTTCAACACCTCGGCAGAAAGAGAGTAGCTGCTCCCAGACTTCTCCTCAAACCAGCTGTCCAGCGCTCGCTTTGCGTCAAAGTTTGCGACGGGCGGTCCGTTGACGGCCACGGTGAGCAGGTCGTTCATCTGCTCCAGGGTCAACCGGGAGCGGTTGTTCTTACAAATCCTCTGCAAAGCGCCTCTACCTTTATCGCAGCAGGCCGTTGAGCTGGGCAGGACCCTGACGACCTGCAAAATCTGGTTCAGCAGCGGGAAACGTTGCTTGTACCTGCAGATGTGAATCAGAATGTCTTTGAAGCTGTTCATGCTGAAGTAGTCCACCTTCAGCTCCTTCCATTCCACCAGGAGGTTGCTCCTGGTCTCCGTCCGGTCGTCCTGACCTGCAGAAGGAATGGAGTCCAGGTGGTTGAATATGACCTGGATTTCCTCCTCGCCGAACGTCTTCAGGTCTTCATGGTTGCCGGGCCAGCTGTCCAGGTCCAACACCTGGCAGGCTTTGGTGAAGGAGCGGCTCTGCAGGTCCAGCCTTTGTGACAGGATCCCCTGACTTCTGCTGCAGATCTTTTTCCGGATGGACTGAAACTTGGACTCTGCAACACGAAGGTTCTTCAAAGCGACACCATTGAAGCTTTCCCTGAAGTTTTCCTCAAACTCCTGGAGATATTCACCAGGACAATCCACCAACTGGCCAATTTCCTGAATCGCCTCCTCTAGCCTGGCTTCCACCTGCGACACCAGCAGGTGCTCCCCCTGGAAGGTGAGGGCCAGTCGCGAGAGAACAGCTATGATGTCCAGCAAGAAGTAGATGAGTTTCACAGACTGATAGTCCATGAGGAACTGGAGGAGTGTCAGGGCTATGGCTGCAGCGTCAGCCCTCTGTGTTTGGCTGCTGATCTCCTTCAGGTGTGCCAAAACCTCCAGGTAATCCTTGATGAGTGCATTCAGAACGTTTGGTTCTCCTATGATCCATCGTACGGCTCTGATGTCACCCAGGAACTCCGTCTCCTCGGACAGAGTCGGAGCGCTGGATCGCAGCTCGGCCATCATGCGTGGAGAGTAGCGGTAGAAACTGAGGAGCTGCTTCAGGTTGTTTTCCAGATCTTCAAGACAGGAGAGCTCCTTCCCACTGATGGCGTCCAGTACCTCCAGATGAGGCCGGTGGATCAATATGGGAAGACAGAGGATCCAAGGAAAAGTCTTTTGGACAGATATGTACAGGCTTCCTCTAATCCCTGAGGAGATGTTGGTGCCATCCACTCCGAGACCTACAACCAGCAAGTCCTGAAACCGGAGTCCCAGTACGCTGAAGGCCCGATCCAGAAGCTGGAGGTATCCATCCACATTAGGCATGCTCACTCTCTCTAAGGACAGGAACTCCATTTGTGGGGAACTGTCACTGGTTGTGAACTGGACATAAACTGCCACCAAATCTGAGAAAAGGTCGTCATTTTGAGCATCCATAATGACGCTTAGAAAAGGAGACAGACGCATTTTCTCAGCCAATTCTTCCTTCAGAGCTCGAGCGATGTGGTGGACCAAAATCTTACAGTCACCCTCATTCATGTACTGATCTACAATTTTGAGTTCGCACTTCTTCAGTAGTTCAGCCAGAGGACGTAGGTCGGAAAAGGCCCGTCCCTCGAGAGCGAGGTGGTACGCCGCGTTGAACAGAAGCGTCATGTTCTTGCACATCTCCTCCGTCTTCTCAGGATGCATCCGCAGCTTGTAGAGCTGCAGACACTTTTTGTGGAGGTTGCTCTGGCTGTGGAGCTTGATGGTGTGGATCTTGAACTGCTTGGAGCCGATGATGAAGGCTGACGTTCGAGATGACTGGACGGTGTACTGGCGGCAGACATGGCACCACATTTCATTAAGGGTTGATGAGTACCGAAGAAACCAGAATTTCTTCAGCCATTCCTGCTTGAAGCGGCGAATTCGTCTGCTTGATCCAGAGTAAGGCTTTGATGAATCCTCTGGGGAAATCACAAGGTCGGCTGAAACCGACTCATCAGCCGAGTCCACTTCCTGCTCATCTTCATCCAGGATAATCTGGGTGGGCGTCAAGGGTTCCATCCCTGTAAACACAAACTTGTTTAACCGTTGCTGAAAAAAAAGTGTCAAGGCCAAAACACACTGGACCCGTTTTAGCATCTGATCCAACGACTCCGTATGAAACATACAAATAAAAAACAAAACACCAGATCCCAGTGCAAAACAGCACCATCTGGTGGACAAATATATTCATTGCACAATGAACACATTGAAAAATGTGTTTGTTTTTTAATTTTTTAATTGGTATTTCCAGTTAGGAAATTTATTTTTACAATTCCAATTTGCATAATTTTGTGGTTAATAGAAACTGACATACTGAGCCAGGAAGTTTCTTCTTGTCCATATCTCAGACTTGATGTTTGTAGAGAACTTTGTACGAAATCAAACTGCTGCTCAGTTATCTTCACCTCTAAAGCCTAAACTTCTTCCCACGTCTAAATAATTTGTGGCTCACCAGCTGCATCGTACAGCACATGTACATGAACCCACCTTGAGAGTCCTCAATGGGAGCCTGTTCGGGATGAGGCAGATCCGGTTGGAGTTCAGAACTTGATGGACCAACCGAGTTCCCCTGCTGTTTTCTGAGATGAGACAGCTCCTCCTCCAGCTCCAGAATCCTCCTCTTCAGTTTGACGCAGTTGGGGCAGAAGGAGGTGGACGGTCCTCCGCTGGTCAAGTTATCCTCAGCCTTCTCCACCTTTAAGTTGGGAACACTGGATCCAGACCGGGGTTTAGTGCAGTCCTCCAGAGAAGCTTCTAGAACGTCTTTGAAAATCAGGTCAATCTTCTTCTTCTTGGCAGGAGGCTGACCGTCTGGTTCTTCACAGGACTGCTTGCCGGTGCACAGTTTAGGAACTGAAAGCTCCTTATGAAAACTTTGGGGGACTGTTGACGTCTCAGGACCTGAAACAGAACCAGATCCGTTGCTTTCAGATAAAAGTCTGAAGGTCTTCAGCTGTTCATATAGGGGACAAAAGGCAAACTACAGTACATGTGGGCAGAGTGCTGTAATGGTACAAAATGGTTTGAAATACAAAAAAAAAATCGGTAAAACAGCACCATCTGGTGGACAAATACGTTCATAGGTCACAAGAGGGACCAAAGTTTCAGTTCTTATTCATCTGCTGCGTGCTTCTCCTTTGTCTAGGGCTAATCTAAAAATCAAATTAATCATCAGAATAACTGACTACTAAATTAATCATTAGCTGGAGTCCTACCTGTGTCCAGGTTGCGATTGATGCTGTCTTGAGAGACACACTGGAGTTTCTGGATGTAGTCGTCGCTGTACCAAACCCTGAGTATCTCTCCGGCCTCCAGCCTCCTGCAGACTCTGAAGTAGATGTTTCCGTTGTGCTGGAAGGCCGTCAGGTTCCTGTCACTGTCCTCAGATGAGGTACGAACAAACCTGTGGATCAGCCCAAAATGATTATTTAAGATGTAAAATGGGAGGCTTGAGTTATCAGACTCTCCTGTGGAAACAGCTCCCAGTTTTTATCCATGAGGGACAAAATCTCTAAACAATTAATCAATTAACCGCATGATAAATGAAAATAAGCTCAATAATTTCCATTCTGATAATTAATTTCCTTATCTGTAAAACCGATATTAAAACATGACATATTCTTCTTAATAAAGTTTTGTTATTTTTTATGTTGGGATTCTCATAAAGTTACTATTTAAATTACGACTTTATTCTCGTAATTTAAAAACATAAAATATTATCCTGGCCCTAATATTCTGTTGTAAAGTTGACCTGAATTCAAAGTGTAAATAAACAGAAGCTGTAAGATAAAAATAAGCTCGTTAAACAAGATGGCGGCTCTGGGCGCATTGACATCACTCTCAACTATGGAAACCCAAGGAGTGCATTTGTTAAAAAAATATAATAATAATAATAATAATAATAATAATAATAATAATAATAATAATAATAATGTTCAAAATATTAAATCTTCAAAAACCAAAAATTTCATTAATCGTCAAAATTTATTTATTGCCCAGCCCTAATATGGAGTCATTTTATAGATTCAGAGAAATGTTTACCTCATCCAGTTGGCTTTGGTCTCATCGCCGCCATCGATGGACTGAGACGAATTGTTCAAACCAACAATCTGGAACACCAAACAGCTACTTTAGGCTTTATTTTATCCTAAACTGGTCACAAACTGGAGCTAGACTGGTTTGAACTTACAATCCAGGAGAAGGAACTGGCTGGTTCCTCCTTGGACACCAGCTCACCCTGATATGGACCAAACAGCGCCCCCTTTGGGAAGTTTGCATCCACGCAGCGAACATCTACCTGGCCTCCCTCAGTGACGACTTCCAAGCCCGATGGGACCGTGAGAGCCGCCCTGTTGGCCAGTCCAGGGGCCACTGGTGAATCGGGGACGAAGAGCGGTGGCCCATGGGACGGACACTCCTCCTGGAAATACTTCTGACAGTCCTCACAGACTGGAGGACGAAAACATCATCAGAAGAAGACCCTAAACACTGAAGGGAAGAGAGGATGAAGACACTCACACCAGAGGTCCGATGGCTGTTCGTTCATGATGGAACCATGTTGGTAGAAATCCAGCTCATGGTTCAGGTGTTAGACATCTGAGGACTGCTACTGCTGCTGAAAACTGATTTTTCATCTTCATCACAGGAAACGTCTTCCTGGTTTCTGGTAGGAAACCTGAATCTGCAAATTAAGAAAATAAACACAGATGAGGAAACATTTACGAGAATGGTAAAGTGGATAAACAGCGACCCCTGCTGGTCAGATTTCAAAGATAGGTTTAGACACTACAGATAAATACACACTGTGGTCAGTAATATTGGGTTTTAGTCAGCCGGACTGATGCAATTCCTCTGGACTTCCTCCCATTAAAGTCGATTTCTCCGCGACTTTCTACGATGACGTCAATTTTCATTTCATTCGACTTTGGAAGCTCAGAAATGTTCTTGTTTTCTCTACAAAATTTCTGAGATTTTGTACAGAAAAATCTACAAAATCAACTGCAATTGCAATTTTTTAACAAAAAAAATTTTGTTTTTTTTCCCACAAAATGTTTTGACTTTTCAAGTTTAGAAATGTTGTTGTTTTTCTAAAACATTTTTAGGATTAATCTAAAAAAAAATCTGAGTTGTTTCTAACAAATCTTTGATTTTATAACCATAAATTTACTTTTCTTTATTTTTATGAAAATGTCAGACCTTTATCTAAAAATTGCCTTTTCACAATGGCCCTAGTACACAGTGGTGATTAATAATTTGAGTTATAAAGTCAGATTTATTGCTACATAAGTGCAAAAATTGCGAAAGTCCTTTTTTAAAAATTATCACAAAAATGTGATTCTGATTGCAAAAAAAAAAAAAAAACAACACAAAAACAATCACGAAATGAACGGTCTGATTAATGTGAAAAGACATTAATCATTGTTTTATTTTAAGAACTTATCTAATGCTGAAGCAGTGATTTATTAATATTTTAAGTCTGTTTAAGGGTTTTTATAGATATATTTTTGTTCAACCGGCCATTTAATGACATCCAGGATCTCAAAATGGCCCAAAATGAAAACGAGTTTTACTCCCCTGTGTGAAGCTGTGAGAGATGAAATAATCTCTGCAGCATAAAACATTCCCAAACTAAAACTTCTCTTTAACTTTGTGCGTCACCTCCGGTCAAATCCACGGACAACTGCGTACTTTGCGGCTGTGCTGAGCGCAGATCTGCGCCACTCTTTCTCCCCCCCTACACCAGAGGACCTGCAGGCTGCTGGCGATCTGCCTGCTGTTTTCGGAAGCCATTTTCGGTGGCCACTGTGGCCACAGACCCGGACCCACCTGGACCAGACACGCTGCGGGGACGCCGAGCCTCTCCCCGGGCTGAAGCTCCTCTCTGCTCCTCTTCCTCCTCCGGCCGCTGGCTCTGCGGTGGCAAAGTTTGCGTTAAATTGTTTGCACCGACTCAGTCGCCTTCTTTAGCTGTGGCCACCATTTTTATCACAGGAAATGACATGGAGAGGCGGAAGAAAGCAGCTGCGCGAATATTAAAGTTAACGGGGAGAATCCGATGCAGAGTCCGGTCGGAGAGCACCGGGCGGCGGCTGGACGAGGCTCCAACGCCCGCTGTGAATGGACATTAAACAGATTTATATCCTGCAGGTTAAATATAGACTCTAAACTGATCTGCAGCAAGAAAATTATCTGTAAATTTCCCCAAACTATGCTGAGGTTTCCTCATCATCTGGGGTAGATAAACACATCTGGATTTTTCCCTGCAGCCCTTCTATGATTTATAAAACTGAAAAGGAGCCTCTAGGTACAGTAATAAATATCCTATTTGATCATGTTAGCACTTCTGCAGGGCCGGAATTAGGAGAATGTCGGCCCCAGGGCAGAACTTGGTTTAGGGGCCCCTCAAACATAAATTTATTGTTTGCATTAAAATGATGCAAAATTGACTTTTTTAAGCTTCACATTATGTTATGATATTCCCTCATCAAAACATACCTGGAGTGTTGCCTTGATTCTTTCATGTATGTTTGAGAAAACCTCTAATCTCCATGGCAACCACTCAGCTGTGCAAAACACCTGGGTGGACCTAGCCCCGCCTTCAAGGACAAAGCTCCTCCTCAAGGAGATTAGTGTGTTTCTATAAAGGAAATTTATTTTTGTATTTCCAATTTAAGCAAACCCAGATAGTGTCACATGACCAAACTCCACATGACAAACGGCAACAAGATGGTAATAAGTATCGTTTGTTAATATTGGACCAATTTTATTTATTGGACCGATACCGATGTCAGTGCAGATATATCCTGACTCTTTGCGCCCCCTGCTGGTGTTTCAAAGGAATCATCAGTTTGATCATGTAGTAAAAGCAAAAGTGTGAGCTTGTGGTTTCTGATTGGTTTGGTTCTCTTAATTTGAACCTGGCTCACTTTGACTCATCCGAACTGATCCACAAGAACTAATCTGAGCTCAAGAACAATTTTCTTAACTCTTAGTAGTGATAAAAATCAGTAATTGGCACAAAGAGGAAGGCAACACAAATATCAACTTCATTAAGGCCTTTCTTTAATGCACTTTTAAAATAAAAAAATAAATGGTTTAGTGTCATATATACACAGCTTAACAGTTTTAACTGCCAGAGCTTAGAAATAAATTCAGGTGAAGTATCTTGAAGTAACTTGTTAAAAAAATGTCACAGGAGGTATTTCTGTTTTACTGTTACTACCATTCTTATTCTTAGTGCTCCAGAATTTATTTCTAAGCTCTGACAGTTGAATGCTTCCGTATTTCACAGATTTAGTCAGAAAATATAAACTTTCTCACCAAAACAGCAGCAGTTAACAGATTGTACTAATCTAGGATCATAACTGGAAGTGGGAAATTTATTTCCGGAACAAAACAAAAACAGTCATAAAGAAGACGAAAGTCGGGGATCCAACCGAAAAACAGCAGCAGCAGCCGTCATTGTGAGAAACGGAAGTTAGCTTTACTAGCTCGTAACACAGGCGGCTCCAATCGGAACCATTTGTTTTGCCTTTTGGATACGGTTCTTTTAATCTCCATTGATTTGATCAAAATGTATATTTCCACGGGTGCTTTAGCTTCCCGGCTAAGACGACGAGAAGCGATACCTGCTCAGCAGTATCGTAACAACCTGCTTCGGCTCCTATCGGGTTTGTTACCATGGTAACTGGCCTAGAGTTGGTGACGTTTCAAAAGTTGATCTGATCGATTTCAGGAATGTTTCTATGGTTTAAAAATAATATCTCCACATTTTTTCATACCAGATCCGATTTCACTTGATTTTTTTAATGACTGCTTTCTTTTCTAAAAAGAAGAAAAAAAAACTTACAAATGATAGAAAATATCTTTTCTTCTTTGAGTTGTACTACGAACATCAGGGCCATCTACGAGGGATTTTGTTTAATAATAATATAGTCATAATATTAGCAGAAAAAGACAAGTTTAAAAGAAACAAATTCTTAAAATGACAAAAATTAGCTTAGTTATCTGACGTGACCAATGCAGTTTGTGTTATTCTTTCTTCTTAGACTCAGTCATTGTACAATTGTTTCAAAGTCCCAACAATTTGACGCTGATGCGTTAAAAAGTGAAGTATTATCTTATCCAGTGGAGGTTTCTGATACGGGCGACATCTTGGGGGGAGCCAGGCAGGCTAAGACCGCCTCTGTTCTTATCTGCAAAACCGATGCTAAAGTATAACTTCTCAAGATACTCAACATTCGTCATTTTAACTTTTTGTTATTGTGTTGGAGTTCTCATAAAATTACAACTTTATTATGGTAGCATGACATTTTTGTATTATTTTGACTGTATTTTTGTAATATTTATTCTCATAACTAAAATAAAAATATTATAGCCTGACCTAAAATATTTTGACGTAGAATTGACCTGAATTCAAAGTCCAAATAAAGAGAAGCTGCATCTGTTAACAAACAAGATGGCGGCTCATGGCGCGCTGACGTTACTCAAAAATATGGGAATCCTACATTATGGCATTATCATAATTAAAACAAAAATAATCTTAGCCTCACACTAATATTCTGTTGTAAAGTTGACCTGAATTCAATGTCCAAATAAAAACAGAGCTGTCAAACACGCTCCTCAAACAAGATGGCGGCTCTAGGTCCGCTGACATCACTCTAGAATATGTAAACAAAGGAGTGTGTTGGTGAAAAAACACAAACATATTTTCCAAAACTTCAATCGTCAAAAGCCACCCAGCTCCAGTTTCTCTCTTTCAGAAGTTGTAGAGCCACCAGAAAGATCAGAAAGTAGCGAATCGATGGAGGCCATGTTGTTTCGGGGCGTAGACGTTTCAGGCCTCCAAAAGGTTCTGATATGACAGGAAAAACATTCACCAATGTAACGCACAACAATTGCAAACCAACGTAGGAGCCATTTTTAACACTTTGTCTATTATACTGATGAGCTTATTCAGTAAAAACTTATCGGCAGCCTTTGTTTTCGCTTCTTGTTATGATTGTGGCTCAGCGGATGGATCCGACAGATCCCACGGCTCCTCGGACGGCGGGCGGCTGCTCCACAGGAAGCGCTGCATGTTCTGCTGGTGGTAGACGGAGTTGGTGTGCTTCCTGATGTTGGACTTGGTGAAATGATCGGAGCCTTTGATCAGACGGTGGTTCTGGCAGAACGAGTCCGCATGAACTCGGCAGACGTGGCACCACATGACATTGAGCCTTGGGGAGTACCGGAGGAACGGGAAGAGCTTGAGCCACTCCTTCCTGAAGTAGTGGCGGCGGCGCTGAGGAGGACGAGGAGGGCGGGAGGTGGAAGGAGTGGCTTCAGGGTCCGGTTCACCTTGAACTGGTCCGACGTGAGCCGTTGCTGCGGAGACAGAACCATCAGAATCATGAGACTGGAACTGGAAAATGGGTTTATTACTCAAACGTGAGCCGTTTCCAGTGATCATTCATCCTTGACCCGAAAGGCACATAACTGTCTATTGTAGGGCTGGAAATAGTGTTTTAGTTATCGATTAATCAATTATTCTCACGGTTAATCGATTAATCGTATAAAATTGGTACATCCTTCACATTTTTTACTTAACTGCTTAAGAATTTTTACATAATATTAGGAATACATTAAAAAATGTTAAGAAAATAATTAAATTTCTCTTCACATGAGAAAATAAACATTTTATTGCCTTTAGTTAATGTTTTGGTCATTTGTAGCAACAGATGCATCTCCAGATAAAAAGAACTTCTAATGTGCGAGAAGTTTATCCCTTTCTGCTTAACATCAATACAGTGTAGGACTAATATGTTAATAATTTGCTGGATTAACCGATTAATAATTGGATAGAAAATCATAATGAGGTATTTGAATGGAGAATTTTGAGGAAATATTAATTTGGAATACGACTAGCTCGGCTTTTGCCACTGGATTCTCATCTCGCTTCAGAACTCCCATCTGGGATTTCTCCCATTGAGCTGGATTTCTCTGTAGAATTTTTACTGAATCAGTGAACAGAAGAGGTGGAGAATGACGACGTTAATTTTCTGCGTTGTTTTAGTATTGAACAAAAAAAACAAACTTTTTTTGTTTTTTAGAAAATATAATAATAAAGTCAGAAATTTTTCTCCAGAAAAATTAGACTTTTGCCCCTCTTTAGGTTAAAACAACAATCCAGCTATAATTATTTCAGCTCTAATCTGCTTTACGAAATGTATGCTTATTTTTGAAGAACCACCGTTTCATTTATTTTTTAGGTTTTATAATAAATATAAACAAAATATCAACAGAAACCATATGTTTAAATTAGTGTCTATTGGATGTTGATGTTTGTGCAAAATAATGTAAACAAAAACACTAAATTCCTAACAAAATGACAAGAAAGAAATATCTCGGATACTGTCATGGTCACTGTGTTGTGAAAAGTAAATGCAGGAATTATTTCATGAATAAAAAAACAAAAACAAAAAACTGTTAAAGTCTGCATTTGTTGTTGCAGGTTCTGGGAAATATTTGGTCCAGATTCTAATTCCAACAGCTGAATTAGTTTCTGCCTGTATGTTAAAATTATAAAAGAGAGAAAATAAAGACTTCCAGCTCTTCAGCTTCCTGAAACTTACCCTCACCCTCTTCCCCAGAGGTTCTGGTCTCCTCTGTGATCGCTTGCCTTGGTCTGTTCAGCACCTTGATCTTATGTTTGCTGGCGGCTTCAAACAGTTTCTCCTCCAGCTCTCGAATCCTCTGCAGCATGGTGGAGCAGTTCGCACACGCCGGTGAAGAGGAGGACGGCTTTTCCAGGGATGGAAGCTTGAAGTTCAGCTCCACTTCGTACTCTGTGGACGGCGGCCGACTCTTAGAGAGAGCTCTGGCCTGGATGGAGGCCTCCAGAGACGACTCCAGAGTGTTCCTGAAGAAGTCCTGCAAAAAATGCAGGATTAATTCTTCTCTTTCACAGAACCCCAAATATCAGTTTAAAATAGAAATGCAAATTATTAGATAATAAAGATTAGTTGCAAATCGATTAACTAATATCGTCCGCTGGGCTCTGCAACCTTTACAAACCAAAGAGACAGCAAAGTAAAACTTATTGAAAGCTGCAAATGTAACAAACACAATGCATATATATATATATATATATATATATATATATATATATATATATATATATATATAAAATATCTGCTATGGGGCTGCAATAAAGATTATTTTTGTAATTGATTGATCAATTATTTTGATGATTAATCCAATCAGATTTACATTAGATTCAGATTTTGTCCCAAATGGGCAAGAATGTTTAATGTATAGTAAATTAAAAAAGCAATTAAATAATTCAATTATTTTTTTAAAATAAGAAAATAAAACATTTTATAGCCTAAAATGCAATAACGTAGTGTTACTTTAGTAAATCTGAATAAGATGGAGTAAAACTATTCCACTTGAGGAGCTTTGGCTAAAACATATTTATTTATAGAGAAAGGAGTTTTTATCTTAAAGGCAGAATGTATACTGTTTGCTGGTTTACACAGTTCTGGTTTAATAACTGCTTTCAATATGCTTTTTCAGCAAATTAATTGTTTCAGCCCCAATCTGCTCTATGAAATTTGTGCTTATTTTGAAAGAATCACCATTTTATTTATTTTTTTAAGTTTTAAAATAAATAAAAACATATGATATTTACAAAAACAAGATGGATACATTAACATCAAACGTCTGCCGTACCCGGAAGCCGGAGTCGGTCCTCGTCTCAGCGCCTTGGTTCTGCTCATCGTCTCCCTGCTGCTGACTGATGACGGTTTTACCCCCCAGAAGAGACTGCAGAGCAGATTTCACTTCGTTCCAAGCAGGCGGAGGAGGCTTCCTGGCTTCAGCAGCACCATCTGCTCCTGAACGCAGAGGGACGACATTCAGTCAACGCAGCCGACTAACAGGACATTTTAGAGCATTTGCTGCTTACTTCTGCTGACGACTTTTACTTCAACCTAGTAGTTAATTGATTATTGAAATAATCAACTAATTTAGTAAACAATTAATAGATAACTGGAGCATAGAGATTCAAAAAGTGCCTTTTGCTAAAACATCTTCAAAGTAGTGATTAAGCCAAAACTGTACAAAAAATGTATACATTTTGAATTTACGATAAAAAAAACCATTCTTCTGAAAATACTTTATACCCAGAACTCAAATGGTAAAGCTTTAGCTTGACCCAGTTCAGATTCTGTAAAAAACAAAACAAAACCAAAAAATCTACTGAGCACCTTTTGCTATCCACTTATTGATTAATCCAATCTACAACCCTATACTGTGTTGATATCAAGTGAAGCAGAAAGGGCTTTCTTATTCAAAAAATGAAATTATTGTGTTTTTTACATCTTTTGATGCCATGAATACTGTATAAAAAAGACTTGGGTTGTTAAATGAAGACTCTTCAGAACAGGCCAATTTTTTTATCCGATTAATCGTCAGAATATATAATTGATAGATCAATCAATTACTAAAATAATCAGTTGTTGTTGCAGCCCTATAATGACGTTTATTATTTTACATGAAGCCAAATTTGAGCAACATTGTGGTTTAATTTCTAACCATCAGAACTTTGAGCTCCGATTATTGGTTTTTACAACAATATACGATCTAGAAAATATAATCTTTGTATTTTTACAAAGACAGAGGTGTACCACAGAGCTGTGTACAGGGACCTCTGTTGTTTTAATTGGGAACGTTCCCACTAAGCAATGCTCTGTGCAGGAACTGAAAATAATCAGTTCATACACAGATCAGGCAAAACATTATGACCCCCAGAACTTGGATTTGGTCTGACCTACGCACCCCTTTCTCAACAAAAAAGCTTTCACATGCGTCAAACTCACTGTTTGTGATGCATGTTTGAGCGCACATTAAAAAATGTTTAAAACAAATCTTTGAGACCCACCTTCTACTGGTTTCTCAGCAGAAGACAACCTTCTTCTTTTATTCCAGGACTTTTCTTCACATTCATCATCATTACCATCATGGCCCAGATGGAGAGACGGCACCCAGTCTGGATCTGAGTCCAGCATCTCATATGCTGGTTTTCCTATAAAAGGACAATGAATAAAAAAAAGTTTCCCCAAGCTTTTTTACAAAGAGTGGCTCATCAGAAAGTGCTCCCATTTCTATGCATTAACACGTTTTTTTCTGTCCATATGCATCTAAATATCCAAAATAAGCATTCCTAATGCATAAAAAGGTTATTGTTATTTCTTTTTTACAATAAAAATAGCTTTCATGTGGGGTTTCTCCCCAGAAATGGGAAGAAGGTAAACGGCGGCAAAGTTGGTAACAATGTTGCCTTGCAACAAGGTATTTTTTTACCTTTACATGAACCGAATATCTTTTACAAATTTAAAATCGCCCTGCACCATTATCAGTTTTTTATTAGCATTAGATAATAAATTATAATATTACCACAGAGAAACTATCTCTAGTACGAAACGATTTGAAGATAAACTTATATGGCATTAAAAGCGACTATATGAAAATAGAGTCGCCCTGACCAATATGGCGGCTGTGCCGTGATTAGCATTGATGCTAACATGTCTCTGGATCCTCTTCGCGCTGAGTAGAGAAATAAAACCTGTTTGGACTCACCAGAGACAAAGTGTCTGGAGCAGACTCTCATGGAGGACGGGATGCTGTCGAAGGTGATTTCTCTGCGGCCCACGGCGGTCACCCAAGCTTCTCTCCGCCGCCTCGTTAACTCCGATATAAGTTCGCCTTCCTTCGTTCTCCATGCAGGGAAGCAGTGGAAGCTCAGGCCGTTCAGGAGCATTCTGCCCTGGTGGTCGTGGGAGCTGCTCCCACAGTTATTCACGCAACATTCTCTGCCCCCCATTTCTGGCGTGGAACAAAACACGCAGGAAACAGCTGAGAGTTCCACCAATACTGCCGCGTTTTAACCCCGACGACGTTCACGCACTGCAATACCCACAAGCCACAAGTATGTGACGTCACTTTAAGGATAAATAAATGGTTTTTAAAGTGGAAAATGTAAACATTTTTAGTTATTAAAAATTAGATTCAGAAAATGTATTTTAAAAAATAAATAAATATAGTTTTCCTCACCTTCTAATTGTCTATTTTCAGGGACTGGTGAGCTTTCATCAGAGAGATCACCTTCTAGACTGTTTATTTCTTTTTCAATGGCAGTGTAGGGAAGCTTTCCTGCCGTACAAGATTGAAAAATATAATTTAAGAGAAGTAAAGTTATGTTGCTACACACTCGTGAACAGTAGGTGGCGGTATGCACCTTAAAGTTGCTTGCGATCCACCATAATAGAAAAGAAGAAGAAGCTTCCCTGCCGTAGCTCTTCCCTTTTGCTGTCGTGATGCTTCTGTTTTTGGCCTCTTGTTTCTTTCTGTTAGAACGGCTGTAACAACCTTGCAAAACACAGATTTTAGGCATTTTGAAGGTGGATCAACAGAAGTAAACAGGATGCATTTACTTCCTGACCTCCATCTGCATTGCATGACGTCAGTACTATGTCATCTACAACCCAATACCCACTAAATTCTAGAAATACAAAAATTATTTCTATAATCAAAACGTTTTATTTTGTATTTATAATAATGTAGTTATATGTCCATTTATCCCACTGTTCTCACTTGTATTTTTAAATGTAAACAAAACAAATAACTATTTGATAAATAAATAAATGACAAAATGGTCACAGGTTTATATTTCGGACGTGTAGATGTGAAACAGTAAAGTTTCTGTTACAATTTCAGTTATGTGAAACATTTTTGTGGTTTAATTTCCTATTCCTTTCTTTATGTTGAGGAAATTTATATTTCATCAAAATTAAATCTTAAAAACTAAATAACTCCATTATAAATCATAAACTTTATGATATTTTATTCACTTAAGTGAGTTGTGTAGCGTATTTACCTTTTGAAATTTAATTTACTTGAATTAATTTAAGTTACCAAATTGCTTATTGAACTATATAATTTTAGTTTCATTCAGAGGAGCTGAAATCACTAAGCAGAGTTGAATTCAACACTTATGGTATATTTTATAGATAAAAAGAGCAGTTAACTGTAGAGACATTTAACTAACAAACCACTTTTGTTCTGAATATAATGTAAATGTAATTCATGTTCAAGCATTTCATAAACCTCTCAGTATTTTACGGTAATTGGAAACTAATTAAACACAATTTGGCATTGTGTTTAATCTTCTACTCATAAAATGTAATCCTAAATTTTCCACACACACAAAAAAAAAAAAATTCATAGCAGAGGATGGTTTCGATCCATCGACCTCTGGGTTATGGGCCCAGCACGCTTCCGCTGCGCCACTCTGCTGCGGTGTCATTGCGTCAACATGTCGCTACTTAATACGTGATCACCCATGATGTGATTTTACCAAGATTAACGCGCTTTTGTTTGTAGTGTTTATCAAACTGTCAGCGCCAGTTCAAATATTCAATAGAGGACAAAAATACGCGCTACTATGGGTTGTTATTTTTATTTCTATGTATGTTTTTATGTGTTTTCCGGCCCCGCCCACACATGATAACATCTAGCGTTCAGGTCGAAAGTGAAAAATATCCAGTATTTCAAAGTCATACACAATTTACAAATACACTAATACAAAGTGTATTAGTGAGCGAAAGAAACACGTCAAAACAAAATCAGAAATATTTAGTTTGCACTCCACTGACGATTTCCTTTTCGATTTCTGACGTTTCTGTTTTATTTTTTAAATTAACCTTCATTTAATTAGATAAGAATTCATAGAGTCCAATAAAGGTCTCTTTTAAGAGGGTGATCTGGCCAAGAGGTTAATTAAAATAAAACAGTAATTTTGATAAAGCAGAACAGTAGTGAACATAAAATGAAGATAAAGTACAATAATTATAAATAATAAAAGATCATAAAAAGTGGTATCCCTACTATATATTTTGTAGTTTTAGTTTTTCTTATTCCTCTCATTTTGGTTTATGAATGTAACTAGTTTTAACTATTAAGTATTTTTGTTTATAAACTTTTATATTTTGTGTTTATTCTGGATTTGTGCAGAACTTACTATTTGAGAACAAATTCACTTAATTTATTGTTCAATACATACAATAAAAACTGACAGAGACTAAGAGTTATTTGGCTATTATTTCCTAATATCGTTCCACATATTAAACAGACAGAGAGCTAATTTAAATTTATTTTTCTTAATTCATGCTATAATCAAGGTAAGTGTTACCTAAAGGTGGATTGAAAAATAAATAATTTCAGAAGATGATTTTTTTGTTTTTCACAATTTATTTTAACAAAATGATAAAATAAATAAATACAAATTGATCAAATGCTCCTAATATCAACTCCTCCCCATGTTCCCTACAGTATTTCCTAAACACTGCATACAAAGAATTCATCACAGAAGAGGCTCAATACAGAGGTAAGAATCCCACCAGACCAGTCACAATGTCAGGCCAACAGAAGACACATCTGGAACAGAAGTCAAAAAAATAAACACATTCCTTTCCAAAATCATTATGAAAAAATACAAACAATTATACAAATATTCAGATTGTGTAATAACCAATTTACACATTATTCAGCACACCAGGTGAACGTTTTCTTTATTCTGATCGCTACAATGCATCTCACCAAATGGAAGATAGAAAAAGACTTCTTTTCATTTTTTAGATTCTTTTTTTTGTATTTTATTTTTTTTTTGTAGTATTTTTCAGATTTTTTGCACTCAACACACCCCCGATGGACTCAGCTGTGGATGAGGTAAGAAGCTGCAGGTGTAGAGGATCCAGACGGGATAAATGGGTGGATGGATGGATGCTGAGCGGGAACAACAGGTGAATGACGTCATGAACCCACAGAATACTAGAAGGCCACAATCATGACTTGATCGCTTTAAAACCGAAAGATGAAAAGCAAACCTCCTCCCCAGGACCCACGCGGAAGCCCCACAAACCGTCGATGGACGACGCAGAAAACTCACACCACGATGATATGCAGAGTTCTTTGGATATATTTGCTTCCAGACTTCAATTAAGGAGCATTTTAGATCTCAACGCCCCGTTTCCACCCAGCAACGGCAGAGTTAAATAAAAGCTAAGCTAAAAGGAGAGCCGAGATGGCGCCAAACTCTCGCTCCACTCCGCCCCCCGGTGGTCACTCGCAGTACTGCAACAGAATCCCTCCCCCCATAATAAAAGCAAACCTCTCGGCACTGTCCGGGAAAACCCACCCTGAATGGCTACCTGAATGTGTAAACACATGCACACGTTTGGCATCGAGATGCCAGAATGTTCAGAGAAAAACAGAAAAAAAGGTGACTTAAGTTTCACATAAAAACAAAAAAACCGAAGCAATGCATAATAAAAAAGGTTGGTATAAAAACTTGCATAAGAAGGCATGTGCTGCACCACAGCGAGCACAGGTCATGCTGGCTGGGCTCAGGTTTGTTCATCCGAAATGCATTCCGGGTCATGTGACCTGATCCTGCAAACTCATCCCTCCTCCAAAATAAGAGACGGGAAGAAAGAGGGCGGGGGGGCTTTTCAGAATAAAACATAACCCATCTCTGATAATACTGATCAAACTAAAAGTGCATGACAAACGGATCAGAGTGAGATGTCAGACTGCCTCTGCACAAACCCCACCCCCTATGACCCGAAATCTGAACATTTCACCAGAAAATAAAATACATATAAGGCAACTTCTAGGGATGGACAACAGAACACTATGTGGTCAAATCAAACGTGTTGGTGTGAAGTGACGAGCTTGCATCGACTCCTGGCAGCCTGCGGAGTGGGGCGCAGCTTCCTCTGGGGCGGGGCTATTGTGGACAGGGCTCGGTGTCAGGTGGGGGGCGATCCCGGAGGATTTTGTTAAGTTTTACGAGTCACAGTGCAAGTCAAGAGACAAGTATTATCTGCTGTTTGAAGAAAGGCACTCAGAGGTACCTACTGTACAGAGGGAAGGATCCAGAGACCTGATGACCGATAGGATCTACGGGTCGGAATGAGAATCACGTCCACCCAATGGAGATTTAAACATGACAAGTGGGACCCAAAAGGAAGCGGGGACACTTGGGTTTCCTGTCTGGGTCATCCCCGTCAGATCAGCTGAACTCTACAGGACACACCCAACACACACACACACACCCTCCACACACACATATTTCTCTGGGGTGTTTGGAATGAAGGCAGTCTGTGCAGCTGATGGGAGAAAACCAGGTGCCATTGGGATATGCCGATTCACTCACAAGAGTCTGCATGATATGAATTTAAATAAAAAGTAAGACGCCCGCAACAGAACACCACCCAAACAAGAGCTCACACCCACCATCATGAGAGGAAACGGGTCTTTTCTGGGAGAGCAGCAATCCAAGAAGTGTTGGGATATTTGTCTGTTGAGCTTAGAGGTGGGGTCTCTAGCGCCCCGCTTTCATTGGGCGGTATGGTATTGGTCAGTACGGTCCAGTATGCCATTTTATTGTCTTGTTTATCCATGATGGAGAGTGTTTCCAACACCAGCTGGACTCTCACTGGGCAGAGAAAGTTAAATCCAACTGCCCAACGTTGAGAACTAGTATGTCTCGAGCAATGATGTTTTTTCTGTCCCCCAATCAATGGACTGTATCACACCAGTAGCTCCACCATAACAGTGTCATTGTCCCATATACCTTCAACTGAAGGGAGTCCAGGAATGGTGCAGTACGGACTGATTTTATGGGCTGCTTTTTCATTGGAAACAGAAAAAAAGCATACCAAACTGCACCACTATGTGGTAACGATTTATAACTTCAGTCCTCAACTTCAACTTCATATGCATCCCTTCTCCAAGACACCAAAATCAAACAAATGACTTGTTACTAGGCCTCTGCAGTACTTTATGACTAGCTAAGAAAGTAATTCAGGTGTGTTGGAGCAGGGATGCCTCTTTTGCCTTGTTTACACTGAGGCATGATCACCAGATATATTCAAGAGCGTTCCCTCCACAAGTTGGACTCTCACCAGACAGGTGGGATCAAACAGAAATGTCTAATACTGCCTCATACAAGTGCAATGACAAATGTGATTAGCTAGTATTTCTCGTGTCCCCCAAACAATGGACCGGCATTCTCAAGGGATTGTTTCCATTGCCAATTGGACTCACCCTGGACTGGCAGGGTTAAACCCTAAACACAATATTACAAGGCAACAACAAATATGACTTACTAGTAAGTCTCATGCTTATCACATATCCTCCAAATGGACTGTGGTGTGACACAATTATCTCTGCCCTATTGTCCCATAGACCTACAACTGAAGGGAGCCTAGGAATGTTGTGGTACAAGTCGGTTCAAACAGACCAAATAGTGTCCCTAACCACACCACTCAATGGAAACAAGGCGTATCTCCAGTCCTCAAGTTCGACTTTAGATGCATCCCTGCTCTAAGACACCAGAAACAGACAAATGTCTCGTTAACTCGAGGTACAAAGTACCATAGCAGTACTTTATGACAAGGTAAGGAGGCAATTCAGGCGTGTTGGAGCAGGGATGGATCCAAGTTACAGCAGGACAGTAGCTCTTGTGGACTTGAGTTGGCGATATATACTTCTGGACTGATTTTGTGTAACAAAAAGAATTTTCAGAGGAAATTCTCCTAAAAAAACGTCTGAAACATTTCCTCGCATTCAGGAAGGAGTGAGCACATCGGAGAACCAAAGGAACCCCAAGTAAAACTAAAGTCTCCAGCATAAATGGAGGCAACTTTAATCTCTATTCACCTCGTCAATGTTCCAATCAGTTGCTCCGATAACCATCGGCTTCATGTTCCGGCTCCAAGCCTGACTCAGTGGGACAAACTCCTAATCAGACTCCAGCCTCAGAGTCACACCGAGGGGAAATATTGGCAATGTAAGGGGAAGTCACACGACAATGAAGAGATGCATACTCTGTTTAACTCCACGGGAACGTACAAAAAGCTCTTCAGCACTTCTTTGTAATGCAGCAAGCTTGTGCTTTAATCTCAGGAATTGTGTGGTCGTCCTTTAACCTCCAACAGATCCCTCCGTTTCTCCGGACGGGAACCCGTCCTGCTGTGGTTATTGTTCCCAACGCTCTCCTGTCTCGGCCGGGACTTTGCATCTGAATCTTTCCGATGATTTGATCTTCGAGGACAGTAAGAGGACAAGTCCCTGCTGAATTTGGAAACATCATCAGGATTTTGGCAGTTCAGGATTCAAACGATCACCACCACCCAGCGGCGGCAGCGGCGATGACGACGACGACGGCAATGGTGATGATGATGATGCCAGTCCAGCAGGTTCAGGAACAGAAAGCACTTATTCTGGAGACTAGGAAGACCTGAATATCTTTTCCTATAAAAAACAAACAGCCCAGATAGAGTTTGTGTGTGTTGACGTTGCAATATTGCAAATTCACATTTAGTGCTCACAGTTGACACACACACATGCTCACGCACACACACACACACACGCTCATACACACGACTCACGAATGAAAACTCAATCACTACACTGACCGACACCACTGAAAACATCTGTTAGGCTTCCGCTCCTGTTCGTCCTCATCCCGGGACCAAATCGGGGTTCAACCCAGAGTCCATCAGGGAACAACAGTCTACCAGAGGGCTGCACCCAGCCTTCATTGGGAGACCCTGGTACAAAACCTAGGACTGCAAGGAAGGTGATGATGGTGGGTGATAGGGTCAACAGAGTTGGACTATTTTTGGATTAATTTGAAGTTTCAAAGGCTTCAGTATGACTCAAAGGAACTTTGCGACTCAGTGCGAGTTCACTTTTAAAGGAAATCCAGTTCTGGATCTACATTAGACTTTCCTTCACTGGTTGGTGGGACCTTTGGGGGCCCTGAAATGTTCTCTGAACTTTTTGACAAGGTGAAATCCCCTATAAAGAGGAAGTAACTCAACAAACTGTGCTCAAGTCAAAACTTAAGCTGAAGATAAAAGTTTGGAAATATATGGTTTGGACTTCCTGCACTAGTAATGTCCTGGGGATCAAAACTAGCAAATTTAAACTACTGGCTGGCCACAAAATTCATTAAATTTAAAATACAAAAACTAGTTTATAGCAACTTTATTTAGTTTTACCTACAAAAAATAAATAACACTTTAATTAAATCTATATAATATTAAAAATCCAAAACATAAAATAGGTTTTGAACCAGTTTCTTATTAAAAGAAGAACTGACAAATGCCAATTTGTTTGGCTCATCAATTGTTTTCTATTTTGTAGGCCAGATTTTTTACCATTCTTGACTTGAAGTCAAGGGGCAGACAAAATAATATCAAGAGCCACAAATGGCACCCTGGCCACATTTTGGACATCCTTGAGTTAAGTAATCCAATAAGGCATTTGACTTCGGTTTTTAAATTCATGATCAGTCCCAACACTTTTCTAAAGATCTACAAAAGGCTGGAGTGGCTTCATGTGTTTGACTCATTTAGTTTTTCATATAAAACCAAAAAGTAAAATGTTTGCAACTCCTCCTGAACTAAAGGGTGTGTCATAACTTTTCACCTAATCAAATTTAAACTGAGCTGATGCAGAATATGGGCGGAGTCTGACTGAAAAGTGGGTGGGGCCTGGTGAGAGCAGACTAGAGAAGTAATGGGTGACAAACATCAAGTTTTGAAAACACACTTCATGGTCACATTTGCTTCATCAAATTTGTTTTGTGATGACAGCTTGAATCAAACTGAAGCCTTCGGGTTGGAACGGTCCTGACTGGGTTCTGGTTTGGTTTCAGGTGAGGAAATTAATCGAGAACTCAGACTGTTGAGCGCCGTTCCCATCAGGGTCGCCGGGACGAGGACGCGAACAGGTTCTCTTTTCAGTACACAAACGTTTACAACACTGCTTCTTGGACCAGCTCCCCCCGACAGATGTTTGGTTCCATGTTCTGGGTTCTCCTTGGAGCCGTCAACAGAACACAGGGGCCACTGTAACAGGCACACACCGGTGTGATGATGAAGAAAATCTTCCTTTGAGTGTTCCCTCCATGACGTCTATCACTAATTGGCATGATGACCCGGGTCTTCCCAGAGTCACGTGACTTGGGCTGTACATCTACCATTGACACAGTCTGACAATACAATGCAAACAAACAACATTTATACAGATTGGCAACTTCAGGGCACCGTGCGGTGCAAGCAAAGGTCTTTTTTTTCTTTTTTTAATATATATGTTTGACTTCCTGCAGCCACAAGGACACAGCGTTACTTTTTATCGTCCAAACTGCTAAGCAGAGCTGGCAAAGAATGCTGGGAGGGTTCTGAGGTTTTGCTGTTGTTGCTGCCGTCGCTGAGCTCCTCCTGCTTCTTCTCCACCGCCGTCTCTGCAGGGTTCACAGCAGATATCTTGTTCTCAGTGGCGGCGGCAGGGCTGTGGGCAGGGCATGGCGGCGGCTCCGTCGTACCGTTGGTGGTGGCAACCTTTGCAGGAGCCGCAGGAGCTGCCTCAGTCTCAGGCTTGGGCTGAACCTCCACACAAGGAGTGGTCTCTGTGTGACCCCCTAACCCCGGCGCAACCCCTGCCCCAGCAGCGGGGCAGTTAGTCAGCACTGTGCTGTTGCCGCCGTCTCCTCCTCCTGCTCCTCCTCCTCCCCCTCCTGCTGCTGCTGCTCCTTCTGTCTGCTGCTCCTCCTGTTTGCTGCTGACCAGAGAGCTGCTCACCACCGGCTTCCCCGTCGCACCGACTTCAGCTGCAGCTCCAGAGCCGACAACGACCCGAGCGCCGTCCTGCACCCGGACGTCCTTTCCCTCCGTCTCCGCCAGGGCCTGGTTGAAGTTGAAGGCTTGGATGAGGCGAATGAGATGCTTGACTTTGTCCAGGGAAAGCTGCATCTCCTTCTGACGAGCCAGGATGGTGTTTTTGGTCTCCATGCACTTCTGCAGAAAGAAACAGCAGAATCAGATCAGACAAGCAAAAATTTGTTGACAAAATTAAGAGGAAATGTAGCAGAAATGTATCATCGGATGTTATCACCTCTATAAAACAAGGAGTTTTAGTGACTAGTACAAATTCCACTAACAGATTTTTTTTTTTCCCACTTATGAGAAAAATGTCTTATTATAAGTGCAAGTGATACTGGAATATATTTTTTCATTTAAATTCAAGAGTTATTGACTTAAGCTTAGATATCTTATTGAAAAGCTGCCGTTTCTCACCGTTATGGAGTTACTGAGCTGCTTGACTCTCTGTTCTAGCTGCTCGCGCTCCAGTTTCAGCTCCGAGCTCCACTTCATCAGCTTCTGCTTCTCCTCTTCTTTAGCTGAAACACAGAACAGAGTCGGCAGTTTAGCAACAGTTAAGCAAATAAAAATTATTTTAATAACTGGAACTTGTGTAAAATGAGAGAAATTTAATCGGATTTAACTTCAGACAATGACAAAAAAAATGTCTGTCTTATTATTAACTTTAAAGGTGACCGGTTTATGATTCCTTGAACAAGTTGGGATAGGTTGACAAGCTACACAAAACATGTTCATTAAATTTTTTGCACAAAATCATTCTTAAGATTTTAGTCTGCTCAGTTCTGCCTCGGCTGTCTAAGGGCCTTTTGCTGGTTTAAATTCAAATTCAAACTGCTGCTGGCCTCAACATTGACTCAACACTTAAACTCGCACATTAAACTGGCTACAAACAGATACGCAAATATACAACCATGCATCTTTGAAAAGAAGAAGTAGAGCCTCCTGCAAAAGCAACAAGAATGCATCAATTGGTTTCTGGATGCTAGGTAGGGCTGCACCGAGCCACTTTGTTCATTTCCGATACTGATATAGATATTTGAGGTTTATATTGGTTGATTCTGACCCGAGACAGAAAAAAACAAACAGTGCTGAATTGACTTAAAATGTTTCTTTAAAAAAAAAAAAAAAAAAAAAAAAAAAAAACCGAAAAAAATTTTTTTTTTTCCCTTTTTTTTTTATTTTTTTCCCAAAAAAAAACCCATAA
>NW_015114939.1:68348-71234 GCF_001443285.1 Poecilia latipinna
ATCAGCCCCGGAACAAAAAAAAAAAAACAGGCGTGAATTAACTTAAAAGTTTTTTTTAAAAAAAAAAAAAAAAAAAAAAAAACTGGCATAAATGTATTAATTTACCACTTTATTTGATAACTTTGTACCAATATAGCACACTTAAATACACCAAGCTTGATCAAACATGTAAAAACAACAGTACACTGTTCCGTCAATCAGGAGTATAACAGTCTATCAACAGCAAAACTAGCTGGTGAAACGTGCTGGAACTTTGCTTGGGTTGCTAGGTAACGGGGCTGGACTAGGTTAGGGTTGCTAGGTAACAGGCATGGTGCCCCTGGAATGTGACTAATGAAACTGGTCATTTTGCAAACACCAAAAAACATTATCTTATTGCCAAAAAACAGCTAGGATTTTACTTTTTTAAGTGCTTGTTCTGTTTCTAGAACCATTTGAAACAAACAGAAATACAAAAAACCTCCAAAATGTGAATTTTGCATAACAGGACCAATTTAAATACCTGATTTCAACTGTAAATAACGCTATATATGAATTTTAACTTTTACTCAAAGGTTACACCGTACTTTATTACAAAACTTAGTTTGAATATCAAGCACTTTCTATGACTTTAAACAGAAACCAAGCACTTTCCAAACTTGAAATTCAAGCATTTTTGAGGCTTTCAAGCCCCCGTAGGAACTCTGAGGAAGACTCGCCTTCTTTGTATGCGATGTAGGAATGAACGATAGCCAGGGTGCCGGGCCAGGGAATGGCTTCTTCTTTTTTCAGGATCTGAGGGGAGAAGCTCAGAGGTGTCACAAAGGCTGAGACCCAGAACAGATTTAAAGAGTCGAGGTTAGCCTCCACGCTGCGTGGGACTGACAGGGAGCGGGTGATGGAGTGGATGGACGTGAGATGTCAACCTCAACTGACACAATGAATGAGACATAAGCACAAAAAAAACAGTACTGCATCATGTGTGTGCTTACAAAGTACTGAACAGTCCTACAGCTGAAACAGCATTTAATATTACAGTTAACCATTTATTAGTTAGCAATTAATCTCTTGATTATTTTTGATAATTGGATAAAAAAAGACATTCTGCGGAAATTTCATTTAAGCCTTTTTTATGCATTAGACTTCATTTAAAAATTGCAGATAAACATTTTTGTAAATAAGAAAAAGTAAATAGTATAGCATGTATCAGCAGCTAAAAAATACTTTTAAAATCAAAATATGGAGCGCTCAGACCTTTCTGCCTGACTCATCAACAAAGTGTATGACTGACTTTTTTGTATTAACCGACTAATACTTGGATAGCAAAAGGTTATTAAAAGGGCAGTATTATGTATTTTCCTAACACAATATGGCATGTTATAGCATAATCAAGTAACTATTTTAACTTTGATTGTTATAAAACTGCTGTATATTTCAAATATGACTAAAGAAATTTGACTTTGTAAACTAAACGCCTTGGAAATTGAATTCTGTCTCTTTAAAAACTCCTGATCTTTCAGGAAGATAACCCGTTAACATTTTTACCAGGGTTGAACTGAGAAGTAGCTCATGTAATGAGCACAGCAGGTGTTTGCTAATTGCTGTTGGCTAGTCAGAAGGAACTGAGGGGGGGGGGGGGAAGTCGCAGAGAAAGGGCTGTTCTGTGAAGCGCAAGCTTGGAAGGAGGAGCTGCGCCTGAAAGGCGGAGCTAGGTCCACTCAGGCGTTTTGTATAACTGAATGGTTGCCATGGAGATTGAAGGATTTCTCAAACATGCATAAAAGAATCAAAGCAACACTCCAGGTATGTTTTGATGGGGGGATAACATTACAACATGATGTAAATCTCAAAAAAGTTGATTTTACATAATTCTGTCCCTTTAATAAAATATTTTTTCCACAAACTTTTAACCGGGTGAAGCTAAAAATATGCAAATCAAGTTTTGGGTAGAACATCACTTCATCTTAAATGCAAAATGTATGTACTTTTATTCCGTTCTGGGTAAATTACTGCTCAGACTGTGTAGCAAATGGCCTATTTTTGAGTCTGTAAACTCCAGTTAACGATTAATCAATTACAAAATTATTTGACGATTATTTCAACAATCAATTAATCACGATTAATCCAATTAATCGCTTCAGCCCTGACTAGAGCACAGCTAACGCTCCCCTGACCCTGGATCAGTCTCTGCTGCTGCGGTTACCTGGTCTTGGCATTTTGGACAGATCCACATGCCTTTAGGAATGGTTTTCAGGGGTGGATCCAGGCAGTCCAGGTGATAAACACGAGAACACGTGTCGCACATGAGCAACTGGCCACTGCGTCTGCACACAGTGCAGAAATCCTCGTGGATGTCTCCCTGCGAGGAAGAATTGGACCAAATCAGTTTCCATAGGAGCCCCACCCACCCTGCATGGAGAGGCGGGGCGAGGCGGGGCGGAGGGGAGGGGGCAGGACCGTGATCTGGCTTAGTTTACAGCTGGTCTCGTTTAGAGCTCTGATGGATGTGTGTGTGTGTCTGTTAGGATGTGTGTGTTATTCATGGACTCTGTTCACTTTGTAAGGCTGAATGACAGGAAGTGATGGCTCATGGTTACCACATGGACAACAAAGTGATGGCGGTGTGTGTGAATGGGCGACAGCGGGGCTGCGTGTGACGGGGGCGTCCGCCGTCTCCCCCATCGTTACTTACGTCCCCAGAGCCGGGGCTGGGCAGGGGGAGGGGACGGACGGGGCTGGAGGGGGAGGTCGGGGTGAGGCTGCCCAGCTCCGGGACGCTGCTGAATTTGGGTGGGCGACCTGGGTGGAATGAGACAGACGACAAAGACGGAAAAAAACAAAACAAAACAAAACAAAACAAAAAAAAAAAAAAAAAAAAGGGGGGGGGGGGGAAAAAAAAAAAAAAAG